>NC_052166.1:21160175-21401650 GCF_902713615.1 Scyliorhinus canicula | reverse complement strand
CACGACCCACTGACAGTCCCCACACACTGACCCACTGACAGTCTCTCACACACTGACCCACTGACAGTCCCCACACACTGTCCCACTGACAGTCTCTCACACACTGACCCACTGACAGTCTCCCACACACTGACCCACTGACAGTCTCTCACACACTGACCCACTGACAGTGTCTCACACACTGACCCACTGACAGTCCCCACACACTGACCCACTGACAGTGTCTCACACACTGACCCACTGACAGTCTCTCACACACTGACCCACTGACAGTGTCTCACACACTGACCCACTGACAGTCTCTCACACACTGACCCACTGACAGTCTCTCACACACTGACCCACTGACAGTCTCTCACACACTGACCCACTGACAGTCTCCCACACACTGACCCACTGACAGTCTCTCACACACTGACCCACTGACAGTGTCCCACACACTGACCCACTGACAGTCTCCCACACACTGACCCACTGACAGTGTCCCACACACTGACCCACTGACAGTCCCCACACACTGACCCACTGACAGTGCCCCACACACTGACCCACTGACAGTCCCACACACTGACCCACTGACAGTGCCCCACACACTGACCCACTGACAGTGTCTCACACACTGACCCACTGACAGTATGTCACACACTGACCCACTGACAGTGCCCCACACACTGACCCACTGACAGTCTATCACACACTGACCCACTGACAGTCTCTCACACACTGACCCACTGACAGTCTCCCACACACTGACCCACTGACAGTCCCCACACACTGACCCACTGACAGTCCCCACACACACTGACCCACTGACAGTCCCCACACACTGACCCACTGACAGTCCCCACACACTGACCCACTGACAGTCTCTCAGACACTGACCCACTGACAGTCTCTCAGACACTGACCCACTGACAGTCTCTCAGAAACTGACCCACTGACAGTCCCCACACACACTGACCCACTGACAGTCCCCACGCACTGACCCACTGACAGTCTCCCACACACTGACCCACTGACAGTCCCCACACACACTGACCCACTGACAGTCCCCACACACACTGACCCACTGACAGTCCCCACGCACTGACCCACTGACAGTCCCCACACACACTGACCCACTGACAGTCCCCACGCACTGACCCACTGACAGTCTCCCACACACTGACCCACTGACAGTCTCCACACACACTGACCCACTGACAGTCCCCACACACTGACCCACTGACAGTCTCTCACACACTGACCCACTGACAGTCTCTCACACACTGACCCACTGACAGTCTCTCACACACTGACCCACTGACAGTCCCCACACACTGACCCACTGACAGTCTCCCACACACTGACCCACTGACAGTCCCCACACACTGACCCACTGACAGTGTCTCACACACTGACCCACTGACAGTCTCTCACACACTGACCCACTGACAGTCTCTCACACACTGACCCACTGACAGTCTCTCACACACTGACCCACTGACAGTCCCCACACACTGACCCACTGACAGTCTCCCACACACTGACCCACTGACAGTGCCCCACACACTGACCCACTGACAGTCCCCACACACTGACCCACTGACAGTGTCTCACACACTGACCCACTGACAGTCTCTCACACACTGACCCACTGACAGTCTCCCACACACTGACCCACTGACAGTGTCTCACACACTGACCCACTGACAGTGCCCCACACACTGACCCACTGACAGTCTCTCACACACTGACCCACTGACAGTCCCCACACACTGACCCACTGACAGTCTCTCACACACTGACCCACTGACAGTCCCCACACACTGACCCACTGACAGTCTCTCACACACTGACCCACTGACAGTCCCCACACACTGACCCACTGACAGTCTCTCACACACTGACCCACTGACAGTGTCTCACACACTGACCCACTGACAGTCCCCACACACTGACCCACTGACAGTGTCTCACACACTGACCCACTGACAGTCTATCACACACTGACCCACTGACAGTGTCTCACACACTGACCCACTGACAGTCTCTCACACACTGACCCACTGACAGTCTCTCACACACTGACCCACTGACAGTCTCTCACACACTGACCCACTGACAGTCTCCCACACACTGACCCACTGACAGTCTCTCACACACTGACCCACTGACAGTGTCCCACACACTGACCCACTGACAGTCCCCCACACACTGACCCACTGACAGTGTCCCACACACTGACCCACTGACAGTCCCCACACACTGACCCACTGACAGTGCCCCACACACTGACCCACTGACAGTCCCCACACACTGACCCACTGACAGTGCCCCACACACTGACCCACTGACAGTGTCCTCACACACTGACCCACTGACAGTCTCTCACACACTGACCCACTGACAGTGCCCCACACACTGACCCACTGACAGTCTCTCACACACTGACCCACTGACAGTCTCTCACACACTGACCCACTGACAGTCTCCCACACACTGACCCACTGACAGTGCCCCACACACTGACCCACTGACAGTCTCCCACACACTGACCCACTGACAGTCCCCACACACTGACCCACTGACAGTCCCACACACTGACCCACTGACAGTCTCTCACACACTGACCCACTGACAGTCTCTCACACACTGACCCACTGACAGTCTCTCACACACTGACCCACTGACAGTCCCACACACACTGACCCACTGACAGTCTCCCACACACTGACCCACTGACAGTCTCCCACACACTGACCCACTGACAGTCCCCACACACTGACCCACTGACAGTCCCCACACACTGACCCACTGACAGTCCCCACACACTGACCCACTGACAGTCCCCACACACTGACCCACTGACAGTCCCCACACACTGACCCACTGACAGTCTCCCACACACTGACCCACTGACAGTCCCCCACACACTGACCCACTGACAGTCCCCACACACTGACCCACTGACAGTCTCTCACACACTGACCCACTGACAGTCTCTCACACACTGACCCACTGACAGTCTCTCACACACTGACCCACTGACAGTCTCCCACACACTGACCCACTGACAGTCTCCCACACACTGACCCACTGACAGTCCCCACACACTGACCCACTGACAGTGTCTCACACACTGACCCACTGACAGTCTCTCACACACTGACCCACTGACAGTCTCTCACACACTGACCCACTGACAGTCTCTCACACACTGACCCACCGACAGTCCCCACACACTGACCCACTGACAGTCTCCCACACACTGACCCACTGACAGTGCCCCACACACTGACCCACTGACAGTGCCCCACACACTGACCCACTGACAGTCCCCACACACTGACCCACTGACAGTCTCTCACACACTGACCCACTGACAGTACCTCCACACACTGACCCACTGACAGTCCCACACACACTGACCCACTGACAGTCCCCACACACTGACCCACTGACAGTCTCCCACACACTGACCCACTGACAGTCTCTCACACACTGACCCACTGACAGTCTCTCACACACTGACCCACTGACAGTATGTCACACACTGACCCACTGACAGTCTCTCACACACTGACCCACTGACAGTCTCCCACACACTGACCCACTGACAGTATCTCACACACTGACCCACTGACAGTACCCCACACACTGACCCACTGACAGTCCCCACGCACTGACCCACTGACAGTACCCCACACACACTGACCCACTGACAGTATGTCACACACTGACCCACTGACAGTCCCCACACACTGACCCACTGACAGTCCCCACACACTGACCCACTGACAGTCTCTCAGACACTGACCCACTGACAGTACCCACACACACTGACCCACTGACAGTATGTCACACACCGACCCACTGACAGTCCCCACACACTGTCCCACTGACAGTATGTCACACACTGACCCACTGACAGTCCCCACACACACTGACCCACTGACAGTATGTCACACACTGACCCACTGACAGTCCCCACACACTGACCCACTGACAGTCCCCACACACTGACCCACTGACAGTCCCCACACACTGACCCACTGACAGTCCCCACACACTGACCCACTGACAGTCCCCACACACACTGACCCACTGACAGTATGTCACACACTGACCCACTGACAGTCCCCACACACTGACCCACTGACAGTCTCTCACACACTGACCCACTGACAGTCCCCACACACTGACCCACTGACAGTCCCCACACACTGACCCACTGACAGTCCCCACACACTGACCCACTGACAGTCTCTCACACACTGACCCACTGACAGTCCCCACACACTGACCCACTGACAGTCCCCACACACTGACCCACTGACAGTGTCTCACACACTGACCCACTGACAGTCCCCACACACTGACCCACTGACAGTCTCCACACACTGACCCACTGACAGTCCCCACACACTGACCCACTGACAGTCCCCACACACTGACCCACTGACAGTCCCCACACACTGACCCACTGACAGTCTCTCACACACTGACCCACTGACAGTCCCCACACACTGACCCACTGACAGTCTCCCACACACTGACCCACTGACAGTCTCTCACACACTGACCCACTGACAGTGCCCCACACACTGACCCACTGACAGTCTTCCACACACTGACCCACTGACAGTGTCTCACACACTGACCCACCGACAGTCTCCACACACTGACCCACCGACAGTCCCCACACACTGACCCACTGACAGTGTCCCACACACTGACCCACTGACAGTCTCCACACACTGACCCACTGACAGTGCCTCACACACTGACCCACTGACAGTCCCCACACACTGACCCACTGACAGTCTCCACACACTGACCCACTGACAGTCCCCACACACTGACCCACTGACAGTCTCCCACACACTGACCCACTGACAGTCTCCCACACACTGACCCACTGACAGTCCCCACACACTGACCCACTGACAGTCTCCCACACACTGACCCACTGACAGTCCCCACACACTGACCCACTGACAGTCTCTCACACACTGACCCACTGACAGTCTCCCACACACTGACCCACTGACAGTCTCCACACACTGACCCACTGACAGTCCCCACACACTGACCCACTGACAGTGTCTCACACACTGACCCACTGACAGTCTCCCACACACTGACCCACTGACAGTCCCCACACACTGACCCACTGACAGTGTCTCACACACTGACCCACTGACAGTCTCTCACACACTGACCCACTGACAGTCTCTCACACACTGACCCACTGACAGTCTCCCACACACTGACCCACTGACAGTCTTCCACACACTGACCCACTGACTGTCCCCACACACTGACCCACTGACAGTCTCCCACACACTGACCCACTGACAGTGCCCCACACACTGACCCACTGACAGTCCCCACACACTGACCCACTGACAGTGCCCCACACACTGACCCACTGACAGTCTCCACACACTGACCCACTGACAGTGTCTCACGCACTGACCCACTGACAGTCCCCACACACTGACCCACTGACAGTCTCCCACACACTGACCCACTGACAGTGCCCCACACACTGACCCACTGACAGTGCCCCACACACTGACCCACTGACAGTCTCCACACACTGACCCACTGACAGTGTCTCACGCACTGACCCACTGACAGTCTCCCACACACTGACCCACTGACAGTGTCTCACACACTGACCCACTGACAGTCTCCCACACACTGACCCACTGACAGTATCTCACACACTGACCCACTGACAGTCTCCCACACACTGACCCACTGACAGTGTCTCACACACTGACCCACTGACAGTCTCCCACACACTGACCCACTGACAGTCTCTCACACACTGACCCACTGACAGTCTCCCACACACTGACCCACTGACAGTGTCTCACGCACTGACCCACTGACAGTCTCCACACACTGACCCACTGACAGTCCCCACACACTGACCCACTGACAGTCTATCACACACGGACCCACTGACAGTATCTCACACACTGACCCACTGACAGTCTCTCACACACTGACCCACTGACAGTCCCCACACACTGACCCACTGACAGTCCCCACACACTGACCCACTGACAGTCTCTCACACACTGACCCACTGACAGTCCCCACACACTGACCCACTGACAGTCCCCACACACTGACCCACTGACAGTCTCTCACACACTGACCCACTGACAGTCCCCACACACCTGACCCACTGACAGTCTCCCACACACTGACCCACTGACAGTGCCCCACACACTGACCCACTGACAGTGCCCCACACACTGACCCACTGACAGTCTCTCACACACTGACCCACTGACAGTCTCCACACACTGACCCACTGACAGTCTCTCACACACTGACCCACTGACAGTCCCCACACACTGACCCACTGACAGTCTCTCACACACTGACCCACTGACAGTCCCCACACACTGACCCACTGACAGTCTCCCACACACTGACCCACTGACAGTGCCCCACACACTGACCCACTGACAGTGCCCCACACACTGACCCACTGACAGTCTCTCACACACTGACCCACTGACAGTCTCTCACACACTGACCCACTGACAGTCTCTCACACACTGACCCACTGACAGTCTCCACACACTGACCCACTGACAGTGTCTCACACACTGACCCACTGACAGTCTCCCACACACTGACCCACTGACAGTGCCCCACACACTGACCCACTGACAGTGCCCCACACACTGACCCACTGACAGTCTCCACACACTGACCCACTGACAGTGTCTCACACACTGACCCACTGACAGTCTCCCACACACTGACCCACTGACAGTGTCTCACACACTGACCCACTGACAGTCTCTCACACACTGACCCACTGACAGTCTCCCACACACTGACCCACTGACAGTCTCCCACACACTGACCCACTGACAGTCTCTCACACACTGACCCACTGACAGTCCCCACACACTGACCCACTGACAGTCTCCCACACACTGACCCACTGACAGTCCCCACACACTGACCCACTGACAGTCCCCACACACTGACCCACTGACAGTCTCCCACACACTGACCCACTGACAGTCCCCACACACTGACCCACTGACAGTCCCCACACACTGACCCACTGACAGTCCCCACACACTGACCCACTGACAGTCTATCACACACGGACCCACTGACAGTCCCCACACACTGACCCACTGACAGTCCCCACACACTGACCCACTGACAGTCTCCCACACACTGACCCACTGACAGTCCCCACACACTGACCCACTGACAGTCCCCACACACTGACCCACTGACAGTCTCTCACACACTGACCCACTGACAGTATCTCACACACTGACCCACTGACAGTCTCTCACACACTGACCCACTGACAGTCTCTCAGACACTGACCCACTGACAGTCCCCACACACTGACCCACTGACAGTATCTCACACACTGACCCACTGACAATCTCTCAGACACTGACCCACTGACAGTCCCCACACACTGACCCACTGACAGTCCCCACACACTGACCCACTGACAGTCCCCACACACTGACCCACTGACAGTCTCCCACACACTGACCCACTGACAGTCCCCACACACTGACCCACTGACAGTCCCCACACACTGACCCACTGACAGTCTCCCACACACTGACCCACTGACAGTCTCCACACACTGACCCACTGACAGTCTCTCACACACTGACCCACTGACAGTCCCCACACACTGACCCACTGACAGTCTCTCACACACTGACCCACTGACAGTCTCTCACACACTGACCCACTGTCAGTCCCCACACACTGACCCACTGACAGTCCCCACACACCGACCCACTGACAGTCTCCCACACACCGACCCACTGACAGTGCCCCACACACTGACCCACTGACAGTGCCCCACACACTGACCCACTGACAGTCTCTCACACACTGACCTACTGAGAGTCTCTCACACACTGACCCACTGACTGTCTCTCACACACTGACCCACTGACAGTCTCTCACACACTGACCCACTGACAGTCTTCCACACACTGACCCACTGACAGTCCCCACACACTGACCCACTGACAGTGCCCCACACACTGACCCACTGACAGTGCCCCACACACTGACCCACTGACAGTCTCCACACACTGACCCACTGACAGTGTCTCACGCACTGACCCACTGACAGTCTCCCACACACTGACCCACTGACAGTGTCTCACACACTGACCCACTGACAGTATCTCGCACACTGACCCACTGACAGTCTCCCACACACTGACCCACTGACAGTCCCCACACACTGACCCACTGACAGTCCCCACACACTGACCCACTGACAGTCTCCCACACACTGACCCACTGACAGTCTCCAACACACTGACCCACTGACAGTCTCTCACACACTGACCCACTGACAGTCTCCCACACACTGACCCACTGACAGTCTCTCACACACTGACCCACTGACAGTCTCCACACACTGACCCACTGACAGTCTCCAACACACTGACCCACTGACAGTCTCTCACACACTGACCCACTGACAGTCTCCCACACACTGACCCACTGACAGTCCCCACACACTGACCCACTGACAGTCTCCCACACACTGACCCACTGACAGTATGTCACACACTGACCCACTGACAGTCTCTCACACACTGACCCACTGACAGTCTCCCACACACTGACCCACTGACAGTATGTCACACACTGACCCACTGACAGTCTCTCACACACTGACCCACTGACAGTCTCCCACACACTGACCCACTGACAGTATCTCGCACACTGACCCACTGACAGTCTCTCACACACTGACCCACTGACAGTGCTCCACACACTGACCCACTGACAGTGCCCCACACACTGACCCACTGACAGTCTCCCACACACTGACCCACTGACAGTCTCTCACACACTGACCCACTGACAGTCTCTCACACACTGACCCACTGACAGTCTCTCACACACTGACCCACTGACAGTCTCCACACACTGACCCACTGACAGTCTCTCACACACTGACCCACTGACCGTCTCCCACACACTGACCCACTGACAGTGTCCTACACACTGACCCACTGACAGTCTCCCACACACTGACCCACTGACAGTCTCCAACACACTGACCCACTGACAGTGCCCCACACACTGACCCACTGACAGTCCCCACACACTGACCCACTGACAGTCTCTCCACACACTGACCCACTGACAGTCCCCACACACTGACCCACTGACAGTCTCCACACACTGACCCACTGACAGTTCTCCACACACTGACCCACTGACAGTCCCCACACACTGACCCACTGACAGTCTCCCCACACACTGACCCACTGACAGTCCCCACACACTGACCCACTGACAGTCTCTCACACACTGACCCACTGACAGTCTCTCACACACTGACCCACTGACAGTCCCCACACACCGACCCACTGACAGTCTTCCACACACTGACCCACTGACAGTGCCCCACACACTGACCCACTGACAGTCCCCACACACTGACCCACTGACAGTCTCCCACACACTGACCCACTGACAGTCCCTCACACACTGACCCACTGACAGTGCCCCACACACTGACCCACTGACAGTCCCCCACACACTGACCCACTGACAGTCTCCCACACACTGACCCACTGACAGTCTCCAACACACTGACCCACTGACAGTCCCCACACACTGACCCACTGACAGTATCTCACACACTGACCCACTGACAGTCTCCCACACACTGACCCACTGACAGTCCCCACACACCGACCCACTGACAGTCTTCCACACACTGACCCACTGACAGTGCCCCACACACTGACCCACTGACAGTCTCTCACACACTGACCTACTGACAGTCTCACACATACTGACCCACTGACAGTCTCCCACACACTGACCCACTGACAGTGTCCCACACACTGACCCACTGACTGTCTCTCACACACTGACCCACTGACAGTCTCCCACACACTGACCCACTGACAGTCTCTCACACACTGACCCACTGACAGTCCCCACACACTGACCCACTGACAGTCTCTCACACACTGACCCACTGAGAGTCCCCACACACTGACCCACTGACAGTCTCTCACACACTGACCCACTGACAGTCTCCCACACACTGACCCACTGACAGTCCCCACACACTGACCCACTGACAGTGTCCCACACACTGACCCACTGACAGTATCTCACACACTGACGCACTGACAGTGTCTCACACACTGACCCACTGACTGTCTCTCACACACTGACCCACTGACTGTCTCTCACAAACTGACCCAGTGACAGTCTTGTGTCTTTTTTGAAGAGGTCACAAAGGTGATTGATGCAGGTAAGGCAGTGGATGTTGTTTATATGGACTTCTGTAAGGCCTTTGACAACGTCCTTCATGGTAGACTGGTACAAATGGTGAATTCACACGGGATCAGGGATGACCTGGCAAGGTGGATACAGTACTGGCTAGGTCTTGCCGCTCCCGCTGGCACGGTACTCCACCAGTCCCATAGTGGTGTCGACTTTGTGGATCTGGAGTCAATGGAGAAGGTACGTGGGGGGAATGGGAGCATTGGTTTGGTCCCTAATTTGCAACAATCACAGGTTTGCTCTGGGTAATATGGATGGTGGCTTCCGAGCATGATGGAGGGCGGGGATTGAGAGGATGGGGGATTTGTTCTTGGAAGGGAGATACTTGCAGGTACAGGACTTTCTACGCAGACAGATCCCATCCTTCCCACGCCTGCCCCTCAGGGGCACTGTAAATTCTGTGAAATCAGGGGGATCCAGGACAGGGTAGCGTCCTGTGGATGGGTGGGGGAGGGGGAGGGGAGGGTCTCGGATATATATAACGAACTTATGGGAGCGGAGGAGTCACAGACAGAGGAGCTGAAGCTTAAGTGGGAAGAGGAGCTTGGAGGTGAGATAGAAGAGGGCTTATGGGCCGAGGTGTTGAGCAGGGTAAACGCGACCACAACATGCGCCAGGCTCAGCCTGATTCAATTTAAGGTCGTGCACCGGGCCAACATGACAGTGGCCCGGATGAGTACATTTTTCGGATTGGAGGACAGGTGCGCCAGATGTTCGGGTGGGCTGGCGAACAATGTCCACATGTTTTGGGCACATCCAAAACTCAGAGGGTTCGCGGATGTTATGTCCTGGGCACTGAAAACAGGGGTGGTGATGAGTCCAGAGGTGGCTATTTTAGGGGTTTCGGAAGACCCGGGAGTCCAGGAGGGGAGAGAGGCTGATGTTTTGGCCTTTACTTCTCTGGTAGCCTGGCGATGTATTCTGCTGGCATGGACGGACTCAAAACCTCCGAAGTCGGAAACCTGGCTATCAGATATGGCAAGCGATCTTGGTCTGGAGAAGATTAAGTTCGCTTTGAGAGGGTCACTGTATGGGTTCACCCGGAGGTGGCAACCACTTATCGACTTCTTCGCGGAAAATTAATCGTCAGCCGGGGGGGGGGGGGGGGGGTTGAGAGGAGGGGTTAGGGTAACGTAGATTAGGGGGCAGTTAGGCTGGTCCTTGTGGGAGGGGAGCTGGGTTTCTTGCACTATAACAATTGTTTTTTTGCACACTGTTTTATATTATTGTTGTTTATTGTGCCAAAATGTCTTAATAAAATAGTTTATCAAAAAAAAATTCAACACTCGCTCAACACCACCAGCCCTGTGGATAGTGAGCGTTGTACGGCTGGAGGTCTACATTCAGTGTGGACCTACCTATTTCATGCTTGACTGAGATGGGGATGATTAAAGGTTCCAAACAAAGAGCTGAAGGGTCACGTTTACTTGAGTCAGCCTCTTCTAGCCAATAGCATTCGGTTGCTGAGTCCCATCAAACATAGAGCCACATAAACAATAGTTGGTGCTTTTACATTGGTGTTTTCTGGAAGGAGCATGGGAACAGCAATGGGCCATATCCTCATCGGCCTGGACAGCTATTCACACCTCACAGTTATCAGATGGTGCAAGTTCTCCATCTTCCTTTGACCCATCGAGTGGCCTCCCAGTAGCCTATTGCTTCACATTATCCCTAAATAACATGGCAGTGTTGAGCCCTCCCAATTAAGAATGAAAGGCCTGTATCTATCTATCGATTTCGGGCTCTCCAACAATTTATCCAGAATGTACAGATCCACGTTGGGCATAATGCGGCCATTAAGTCACACCAATGATGTTAAGTTAAATCTTGATTTGCAGATCAATCCATAATGACGCCTTTCCAATCCATGACATCATTGAGTAGATTCTGCTTTGCCTCCAGAATCTCTTCAGACAGTAACAACCCAACAATCAAAATCCCTCCACACAGTAACTACCCCAACAATCAAAATGTCTTCACACAGTAACAACCCCAACAATCAAAATGTCTTCACACAGTAACAACACCAACAATCAGACTCCCTTCACACAGTAACAACCCCAACAATCAGAATCCCTTCACACAGTAACAACCCCAACAATCAGAATCCCTTCAGACAGTAACAACTCCAACAATCAGAATCCCTTCACACAGTAACAGCCCCAACAATCAGAATCTCTTCACACAGTAACAACCCCAACAATCAGAATCCCTCCACACAGTAACAACCCCAACAATCAGAATTCCTTCACACAGTAACAACCCCAACAATCAGAATCCCTTCACAGTAACAACCCCAACAATCAGAATCCCTTCACACAGTAACAACCCCAACAATCAGAATCCCTTCACACAGTAACAACCCCAGCAATCAGAATCCCTTCACACAGTAACAACCCCAACAATCAGAATCCCTTCACACAGTAACAACCCTAACAATCAGAATCCCTTCACACAGTAACTACCCCAACAATCAGAATCCCTTCACACAGTAACAACCCCAACAATCAGAATCCCTTCACACAGTAACAACCCCAACAATCAGAATCCCTTCACACAGTAACAACCCCAACAATCAGAATCCCTTCACACAGTAACAACCCCAACAATCGGAATCCCTTCACACAGTAACAACCCCAACAATCAGAATCCCTTCACACAGTAACAACCCCAACAATCAGAATCCCTTCACACAGTAACAACCCCAACAATCAGAATCCCTTCAGACAGTAACAACTCCAACAATCAGAATCCCTTCACACAGTAACAGCCCCAACAATCAGAATCTCTTCACACAGTAACAACCCCAACAATCAGAATCCCTCCACACAGTAACAACCCCAACAATCAGAATTCCTTCACACAGTAACAACCCCAACAATCAGAATCCCTTCACAGTAACAACCCCAACAATCAGAATCCCTTCACACAGTAACAACCCCAACAATCAGAATCCCTTCACACAGTAACAACCCCAGCAATCAGAATCCCTTCACACAGTAACAACCCCAACAATCAGAATCCCTTCACACAGTAACAAGCCCAACAATCAGAATCCCTTCACACAGTAACAACCCCAACAATCAGAATCCCTTCACACAGTAACAAGCCCAACAATCAGAATCCCTTCACACAGTAACAACCCCAACAATCAGAATCCCTTCACACAGTAACAACCCCAACAATCAGAATCCCTTCACACAGGAACAACCCCAACCATCAACTCTGTGGGATGTCCCAAGGCACTTTACAGCCAATTACGTAGTTTTGAGATTATGGTCATGGTTGTAATGCAGTAGCCAATTTGTGCACAGCAAGCTCCCATAAATAGCAATATGACAAAGACCAGATAATCTGCTTTTCGAAGCGGGTTGAGGGGCAATGTTGGCCAAGAAGCTGAGGAAAATTAATTTTCTCTTCTTCCAGATAGAACCATAGGATCCCTTGTGTTCATCTGAGAGGGGCAGATGGAGGCCTACATTTCCTGACAGCCTCGGACTAAGAACTGGCTGCTGCTCCCAACTTTACCTCAATTTCCTGACTGTAGTTAACACAGACAATGCATTAGTGAAGGTTGCACAGCATCAACATCGAATTCCATATGCCGCCCTCTTTACCAAATGTTTCCCACTCAACCTGTGTTCACCTCATTGTACATGGTACAATTAAATCACTACCAAAATAGAAATGTCCTGGTATATCTGGAGTCTTTTATAAATCTCTTTCCTTCATTCGAAACTATTAATCTTTCTCATGAGGTAAATCTTTCCATTCACGCTGGTGGATTTTAAGATCTGATAAAGGTCAGTTTATTGTTAGACACACATATGTGTTGATTCTTGCATGCTGAAGGATTAAAAAAAACATTTATTTTAAGAATTTGATTGCACAAGAGCTCTGGATCCATTGCTGCCACAACTTTACCTTGGAGCTTTCCCAACAGGAGATACTCTGGAATATTTAGGCTCATGTTTGTGATTCTCTTGGGGGTTTATTATTTCTGTTACCTTACGCAGCAGCTTCATCAAACTATAATGAGAATTGGCGCACTGTGTGGGGCATTGCCCTTTCACCTTTGGGGCCTAGTTTCAAATCCAGTCAAGACGAGTGAAGTGAAAGACTGTTGACGAAACAGAAATAGAAACAAAAGAATGGCTTGTATTTACTGTATATTGGGCGAAATTCTCCCATCGGGAGACTAAGTGCCGACGCCAGGAGTGAAAACCGGAGTGATTCACTCCGGCGTCAGAGGCCGCTCCTCGCCCTCTATTCTCCCACCCCCGGGGGACTAGGAGCGGCGCCACGTCAATTACGCACGCCGGGCCTTGCCGCCGCGTCAAAGCAGCGCCGTGTAAATGATGCGGCCGGCACCGCGTAAATTACGTCACCCGCGCATGCGCAGGTTGGCCAGCGCCACCCTGCGCATGCACGGTTGGCGTCCTCCCCGCGGGCGCCCCACAAGACGTGGAGGATTGATCTTGCGGGGCGGCGGAGGAAAAGAGTGCGTCCTTTAGAGACGCCGGCCCGCAGATCGGTGGGCACCGATCGCGGGCCAGACCCCTACTGAGCGCCCCACTGGTGCTCGATCCTCCCTACCCCCCCCCCGCAGGCCCCACACGCAGCGTTCGCGCGCTGTTCACGCCGGCAGCGACCAGGTGTGGTTGGCGCTGGCGTGAACCCGTCGGATTGGGCAGGCCACTCGGCCCACCCGGGCCGGAGAATCGCCGCTCGCCTGCTACAAACGGCGAGCCGCTATTCTCTGAGCGGCCTGTCGTGAAACGCGGCACGCCGTTTTGGGGAGGGTGGGAGAATCGTGCGCGGGTGCTTGGCCGGCGTGGCGGGAACCGTTCTGCACTCCCGCGATTCTCCCACCCGGCGTGGGGGTCGGAGAATTGCGCCCATTGTTTTCATGACCTTTGGAAACCCCTATATAATTTTATCGCAAAATTAAGTGCTTTTGAGGTTGAAGCAGGAAATACAGCAACCAATTTTCTCACAGTAAGCATCTAGAAACAGCAATGTTATTTTGACCAGAAAATCAGTTTTATCGATGTTTTGAGTGAGGGATAAATATGAGTGAGGGAAGCTGCTGGGAAAAACCCACCTCTCTCTCAACTTGCGGCGTGGGATTTTTCACACCGGCCTGAAAGACTTCGCCTCCAAGCGTGTAGCACTCCCGCAGCACTGCACTGGAGTGTCAGCCAGATTATGCGTTGACGTGGAGTGGGGCCGAAGCTTCAGGTTCGGCAGTTTCAGTGAGAGTCCAACGACATGTGAGATGGTTATTGAGGAAAATAGGCAAAAAGTCACACTGATGTAGCGAGGTCCCTCTCCTGAGGCTGAGGCTGAGGCGCCCGGTACATGCCTCACTGTATCAGGAACATTCCTCTGCATTGGGATGTGCTATACTTTGTTGTTGACACTGGGCGTCTGAAATGGAAAGTTTTCCATTCCAGACATTAATATCCCTTGCTACTGTACAACAAGATATAAAACACTCGCTCAACCATCAATGTCATGCAGATGCTTCGCCCCTGTGTGAATGGGTTCACAAATCTTTTTCCCCAGTGTAGGACTGAGCAGGGAGCTGGACAGTGTGGGTGCAGGGCCTGACACTGTGCTGAGTCCTGAGATTTAATTTGCTGAGGATTAAGCCTCGATGATGCTGAAAGAAATAGAAATAAATGAAATTCAGTTTTAAAAATAAAACTTTGGATCCAGTTTCCAATGTAGAAATTTCTGTTTGACAGCTTTCTCCTGAATTGTAAGGGCCAGATACTCGGGTTAATGAGAATTAGGCCTCAGAATTTAAGATTAATCACAAGGTAAAAGGTATAGACTTCCTTTGTCACATAGGTCAGATAATTCTATTGTAATCCCTCGATACTATAAAAGGAGATGGCTGGACATCTATTGGTGTCTTAGGCAACAGCATGGTGTCATCGTGCCATACAGATGCCAGGCAAAGACCATCTCCAACAAGAGAGAATCAAACCATCGGCCCTTGACATTCAATGGCGTTATCATCGCTGAATCCTCCCTGTCAACATTCTGGAGGTTACCATTGACCAGAAACTGAACTGGACTAGCCAGATAAATACTGTGGCTACAAGAACAGGTCAGAGGCTAGGAATCCTGCGGCGAGTAACTCGCCTCCTGACTCCCCAAAGCCTGTCCACTATCTACAAGGTACAAGTCAAGGGCCCAATGGGATACTCTCCACTTTCCTGGATGAGTGCAACTCCCAACAACACTCAAGAAGCTCAACACCATCCAGGGAAAAGCAGCCACCTTAATCATTCACTGCCCCCCCCCCCCCCCCCCCCCCACTGACAGCAGTGCGTGTCAAAGCAACAACTCACCAAGACTCGATGACACTACGTTTCAAACCTGCCACCTAGAAGGTTAAAATCAACAGACACTGGGAACACCACCGCCTGCAAGTTCTCTGAACAACACACCAGCCTGACTTGGAAATATGTCAACGTTCCTTCACTGTCGCTGGGTCAAAATCCTCCCTAACAGCACTGCGAGTGGACTGCAGCTGTTCAAGATGCAGCTCACCACCACTTTCTCAAGGGCAATTAGGTCTGGGCAGTAAAGGCTGGCCTCGCCAGCGATGCCAAATTCTGTCAAATTAACAGGATAATTCTCGATGTTTCAGTAGAGATTTAAGTGCATTCCGATTCTGCAAAAGGCTCTGACATTAACATCTAACTCACTTTTGGATGCCATAAAGCTGCATCTTCTCATTTATGTGACAAACGGCTGATTCTTCCTGCATCTCAAGTAAATTGTCCAATTTAGTCTAAAAGGTAATACTGGCACCTAGCTATTAAGAAGAAAATAAAACTCACTGGTTAATGTAGGATAATGTTAATAATGTATTTAATAGAGTTAGAGATTTGGGGAGAGATGCAATGTAAAGGTTCAGTATAAAATCTGTAAACAGGCTGCCTACATCATTGATGTAAGAGCACATGCCGGCAGAGTATGCTGAGAGATAGTTCTATGTGAAGCCTCGTGTGAAACCTGTGCACGTTAGTAGAATGTTCAATAAAATGCAAAGTTTTCCAACAGCCCTGCCTCCAGCAGTCTCTGTCATTCCTTACTGAGGATAACCTCATCTAAGACACTGAACAATGATACTAGAGTTAAGACAAGAGCCTGCATTTTCCATTGTTTGTGACTTGGATTGTACCCATTCGGTAGTAACACATATTTGATATATTTGAAGTAAAAGTTGGCTTTTCCAATTTGAGATTGACTGTCAGCAGCACGGGGAATCTCCTTGACAGGGACTCAGCATTGGCTGGGGTGACAGGATAAACCTTTTCCCAACTGTGAAACTCTGAAAGGATCCTGCAAACTGCTGCTGCACCAGGACTCTTCCCTTCCCAAAAATACTTCTGTCCACCAACCACTTGAAATGCACTTTTAGCTTACCACCCCTCACCCCACTCCGCCTTTTCCATCTTGCCCACCTCTGCTCCGTGAGTATCTAAGGTGGATTGGATTGGAATTGCCTGCTGCACTCTCTGTATTTAAATTACTCACCAACCTGTCATAACCCCCATGAGGACCACAGGGAAACCATGATTGATCTTTCCATGGGACCCACGGAGTACGAGCTTCCTGGAAAGGGGGTGGAGTTCACCCACCTGGAGCTTGGTATCGATTGATATAAAAGTCCGTCCAAAGCAGTGCCTAGACAGACTAGTCCTCCCAGCAAGGATAACATTAGGAGCAAGGTGCTGCTTTACGCAGAACTTTGTACATAGTTAAAATAGATTAATGTTCCATTTTCGCCTGCTTCCTCGAGTTACTAAACTGGCGACGAGGATAAAAAAAGACTCCGGACTCGCTCGGAGTTGCTATTTGGAATGTAACATCACAACGATTTAAGATGCCATTATTCGAAAAATTGGACGCCTTCGACATAGGCCTGGAAGATTGGAACCAGTATGCAGAACGGAAGAGGTTTTTGTCTAGCCAAAAGGGATTTTGGTGGAGGGCCATCAAAAGGTCCTTCTCCTGACTGCCTGTGGGATCCAGATGTTTGGGATCATAGCAAGTCTGACTTAGCCGGCTGCACCAGATTCCAAATTCTTTGATGAGCTAGTTGCTATGGTTTCGGAACACTATGACCCCCGATCCCTCTATAATTATGCAATGGTATTGTTTTAATATGGCAGTGGAGTCCCTTGGTGAATCATTCTGGACTTCGTAACCGGCTTAAACGTCCGGCTGAACACTGTGAGTTCGTGCCGTATCTCTTAGAGATATTGTGGGACCTGCTCATGTGGTATTAGCAATATAGTCACGCTGAGCACGTGCGGAACCCACCCTAGATTTGAAAGGGCATTGAGTTATTATTACCTCAGGAAAATGCGGAGAAAGGACTGCCGGAGCTTCGAGGGCCCATGAACAATGGCGTCCATAGTTTGGCCCCTCATTCTTTTCAAAATCCTTCTGCATCATGGGACGGTGCTGGTCTGGCATGATGTCCTCAAAAGGGGCAGTCTCAGAGGGAATTCCGCAGGGTCCGAACATCAGGCGCTACCGCTGACCGGTGGGATACCTCACCCGAGATGAAGAGGAGACCAGGCCGCATTGCCAACAGTGTGGGCAGGGCCACCAGATTCGACGCAGAAAACGCCATCCATGACAAACACCCAAATTTCCACGAACCAAGGTCTTGCTCATGGATCCCCCGAATGAGGAGGACTGCCTGATGCAACTGAACTGTTTCACAGCTCCAATTGGTGCACCGATCCAGGTTGCACAACAGGTCAATGGGCACCCTGTGATGATGGAGGTGGACACCGATGCAGGAATTGTGGGCAGGCATCGTGTGGCTGATGCTTGGCGATGCCAAGGCAAGATTGGAGACCTTCATTGATCTCCCCGTGGGACCCTTGGTGTTTGAACAACCCAGATAGTGGGTGTAGGCCCCCCTCCTGGGGCTCCTTATGGACTGGTATAAAAGCTCCTCCTAGCAAGGATTGTGCTGCTTTATGCAGAACTTTCTACATAGTTAAAATAAATTAACGTTCAATTTCCGCCTGCTTCCTCAAGTTACTAAACAACCACCACCATCTCACTGTTTACTACAGGGATCAACTGCACCATTGTCAGCTTCTGGTGTTAAACAGCTGCCCTCCATTCGGATCTCAATTGCTTCCTGCACATAAATCCTGTTTGCAATGAGCTAACTGAAAGAATCTGACTCGCATCGTGCAGACCGAGGAAGAAATGGCCCATGGTTGAAGAGGATTGTTGTTTCCGTGAACAGGGCGTGGGGACATTTAGTCCTGGCTGCATTCTGTCAGCCAGCATTCCTTACCCCTCCCTCACAGGGAGAGTAAAAATACCTGCTGATGTACTTTTCAAACTACAGCTGAGGGGAGCCAGCAACCGGAGGTGGAATGTTCAGTGGTGTAGATGCACAGGATTCTTTCCACTGTTTTCCAGTTCACCGGCCAAGCTGACAACCCGACGTTATTGCAAAGCTTGTTATTGCAGACGTCTGTGTAACGAACATGTGCGGGTCGGTACTTGAGCAGGTTTCACACAATCTGTGAACGAGGTGTTCACTGCCATAATATCCACTGATGTATATAATGAGATGCAGACAGGCAGTGATTGACACATAGGATGACCAGTAAACATACATCACAGTGCAGCCAATCACCAGACAGGACACTACCACTATAAAGCCAGAGGGCACTAGGTTTCCCGCTCTCTCGGGACCCAGCTACTGAGACAGTCAGAGTCCACGAGCTAGCAAGTGCAAACACCATGCGGTAGCTAGTAAGTCTGGTCAGGCTAGTACAAGGTCACCAGTCAGATCAGTATAGTGTCGACCCACAGCTGAATATGTATAGCAGTTCGAGAGTTGAATAAAACAGTGTTGGATCTTCTCCAGTGTTAGACGTCTGTTTCTAACTTCCCTGCATCGAGCGCAGTCCACATCGAACCAACCTGCCTAACACATCATGGTACCAGAGTTATACTGATATTGACGGACCTACCTCAAGTGAATCAGCATTGACCAGCAAGCAGCCATCCAGCGAAATGGAAAACATCCAGCCTCTTCCCCAACTCCGCATCTCCGGCAACCTCGGTGCCAACTGGAAAATCTTCAAGCAAAAGTTCCTCTTGTACATCGAGGCCTCCGACCTCGAAGCAGATGCCAGGAAGATCGCGCTATTTCTCTCCACAGCGGGGGATCACGCCATCCATATCTACAACTCCCTTACATCGCCGACGGCGAAGACAAAACAAAATTCAAAACAGTCCTGCTGACGTTCGATAGCCACTGCGACATTGAGGTGAATGAGAGCTTTGAACGGTACATCTTCCAGCAGAGGCTTCAGGGTAAGGATGAACCTTTTCACTCCTTCTTGACCCATCCCCGCATCCTAGCGCAGCCATGTAACTATGACTTAACGGCTGATTCCATGATCCGGGATCAGATCGTTTTCGGGGTCCACTCTGTCTCCCTGCGGCAGCAGCTCCTTAAAATCAAACAGTTGACCCTCTCTGTCGCTATTGAGACGTGCGTTGTCCATGAGCATGCTGAGAATCATTACTCCCATATCAGGGCGGCAGAAACTGCAAAGCAGGCCTCCCACGAGGCAGAAAGGCCATCACACAGATACAGGGCCTGAGCATCGAGGAGAGTGGCCGTTTTGCGCGCTTTTCCCAGATCCCTGCGCATGCGCGCCACGACCGAGTGGACGACGAGACCGACAACCCGACTGCGCAGGTGCGTACGTTGACCGACCGCACTGCGCATGCGCGATGGCGCACGGAACGCGCTGATGTCAGCATCATAACGTGTCTGAATTGTGGCTCCGCCCACTTAAAGCGGCAATGTCCGGCAAAAGGACGCTGATGTCTCCAGTGTGGCAAGTTTGGCCACTACACAGCCCTTTGCAGATCTGCTCCACCGCTCAGCAGCCAGCGATCCCAGCTGCGGCGCAGAAGTGTCCGCTCAATACCCCAAGGCATTCCAGATTCCGATCCCAACAGTCCAACGGACCCAGATGCTGACTGCCTCAGGACTCCATACCGGGTGGGCATCATAATCACACATGAGCTGGCCTCCACCACAACTGCGCAATGCCTCTCGATCCTCAGTATGGATCCAGAAGACGAGTGGTGTGCTGTCCTCACAGTTAACATGACTCGCATCCGATTTAAACTGGACACCGGCGCATCTGCGAACCTCATCTCACAATCCGACCTCGACACCATCCAAGCCCGACCAAGCATTCTTCCACCAGCCTGCCAGCTCCTTGACTACAATGGCAATGCCATAGCTGCCAGTGGCTCGTGTCAACTAGGGGTATCCAACAAGGCGATCAAGGCAACATTATGGTTTGAAATCGTCAGGCCTGACAGGGCGTCCCTGCTCAGTGCTCGCGCCTGCAAGCTCCTGAACCTGGTTCAGCGAGTCCACACCACGTCATCATCGCCGGCAACGGCCTCGCCCGACAGAAATTTGCACGCCGACATAGACGACATTATCACGCAATGCCACAGCGTATTCGATGGAATGGGCACGCTCCCGTACCGATATAAAAACCTGCTCAAGCCGAACGTCACCCCTGTAATTCATGCACCACGTTGGGTGCCGGCGCCCCTCAAGGATCGTCTGAAAAAGCAACTACAGAACCTCCAAGGGGGGTGGGGGGGGTAAGGTGGGGGGGGTGGGGGGTTGGGGGGATGGTGGGTGGGGGGGGTGGGGGGGGGGTGGGGGGGGGTGGGTGGGGGAGGTGGGGGGGTGGGGGGGGGTGGGTGGTGTGGGGGGTGTGGGGGTTGGGGGGGTGGGTGGGGGGGGGGTTGGGGGGTGGTTGTTGGGTTACTGGTATAGGGTGAATGCGTTAGCTTGAGTGGGGTGATCATTTCTCGGAACAACATTGAGGGCCGAAGGGCTTGTTCTGTGCTGTACTGTTCTATGTTCTAACCCCTGATGCCCTTATTAATCAAGAACCTATCCTTCTCTGTCTTAAAGACACTCAGTGATTTGGCCTCCACAGCCTTCTGCGGCAATGAGTTCCACAGATTCACCACTGGCTGAAAAAATTTCTTCTCATCCCAGTTTTAAAGTCTGAGGATGTGCCCTTGGGTCCTAGTTTTTCCCACAAGCGAAAACATCCACTCCACGTTCACTCTATCTAGGCCTCCCAGTTTTCTGTATCTGGTTTTACTGCCAGTTTTACAGCTGGTGGCAATGCCTCTCTTCAGCAGCAGAACGATGAGTGCTCTCGGTGCCATAAAGGGGGCATCTCCCTATTCGCTGCAATCTTCCCCAGAACCTAAGAGCTCTCTTTCACTGGATTTCTCAGGGAAAAGGGGGAGTAGGCGGTTTGGTAATTGAACCTTCTGCAGCAAGTCTGGGGGTTCAGGAGAATTGGCACTCGCCGTCAGTGCCACTCAATTGAGATCGATGAACCTACTCCCCCTTTCCACATCTTTTCGTTTCGTGGAGATTGGAGCCATTTGTCGATTTCACCACTGCCACCTCCCCCTCGTCCCTCCTCCCTCCTGCTGCCCCCACTGAGGGCTAATTCATCAGGGACTGAATTCCTGTCACGGGCCACGGAACTATGGGCTACGTCGCCATGGCGGCGTGAGAACAGCGGCATTTTATGACCGTACATTCGGCGTAAAACGGCCAGCGATCCTCCGTTTGGCTGGGGGCTAGCAGCCGGGCAGCGTAGAGCACCCGGCTCTAGCTGCCGATACGGCCTGGAGAATTGCTGGGTCCGTGGCTGTGCGTTCGCAAGGCGGCGGCCTGCAGCAGCCGTGTCGCGCTACATGGCGCCAGCCGGGCGCGGACCCATCCTGCGAAATAGTGCCCCCCCTTTGGCCGGCTTGCACACCCCAGACCGCCCCCCAACAGTGCCCCCAGCCCCTGTTGAAGTCCCCCCCTGCCCGCGGATTGGCCCTCCTCCGACTGTGGCGGCGCTGAACTGAGTCTGCAGCCGCTGCTCCGAGTTCCCGTGACCGACGCTGTCAGGAATTTGGCCGGTCGGGGGCGGATCATTGGGGGGGGGGGGTGGGCCTTCGGTACAGAGGAGGCGGAGCATTGCGAAAGCGGTGAGGCCCCCGATTTGGCCGGAAATGGGTATTCTCCTGCCGATTGCCAAACGTGATATCGGCGTCGGCGGCCGGCGAATTTGCTCATAGTGTTCAAATCCCTTCTCCAAAATATGCCCCTTGTGAGACACATGAACCAAAGGCCATCCATCAACTTACAGAACTCACATAATATTCACAGCCTCAGCACACACACACACAGGGATTTAATTGCTGCAAGCTGTGATGATTGAGGAAAATTATAGAAATATCAGCCCATTGGGAGATTTGCTATTACTTGGTCTTTGATGTCTACTGATCATCGCACCTCCCATTAAAACAAGGGCCGAGTGAATATTTTTGGCTAATGGTTTAATTTAAGGAAGTCGACTCCTAGTGTGACGTTGCCGAGTTCATGAGAATGCGGTGAACCTTGTTTTTCTTAGGTCCATGTGTTTACCATGCGGAGCTGGAATAATAGGCTGCTTTACTTCCCAATATCTGGGTCACAATGGGGCTAGATTGCATCAATGTGAAAATTAATATCAATATTCACCGTCTTTCACAGGAGTTGGCACACCATTGCCGTGCTTCAAAGAACACACACCATCATTCGGGTTTCTTTCAGCAACGTAAAAAGGGAAAGGTCACAATGAAGACTGACACAAATATTCAAAACTTTGGTTGAGAGAAAATAATTATTATCGAGTGTAAAGGTGGTTCTGTAGCATTATTGACAAAGTCTGACAGGAACACCTACAGTTTGAATCAGAGACAACTGTGTCATTTACTGTATCTCTGTTGATGTTAATTTAGCTCCCTCACACTGTCCCTCAGTAACCCCTCTCCCCCAGCGCCCTGTGTTACTGACTGTATCTCAACTAATGTTGATCCAGTTCCTATACACTGTTACTCAGTAAACCCACTCATCCTAGTACCCTGTGTTACTGACTGCATCTCTATGGTGTTGATCCAGCTCCCTCACACTGTCACTCAGTAACCCCTTTCCCCCAGCACCCTGTGTTACTGACTGTAGCTCTAATAATGCTGCTCCAGCTCTCTTACACTGTCATTCACTAAGGCCTGTCTAAAATGGTCGCCCGCAAAGGATAATGGGAATTGTGGTCAGGTTGGGACACAGACGATACACAGCCCCTGTGTATTGTGCAGAAGAAACCAGACCTACACAGAAACTTGCACCTGCTAAAGATCAATCACCGATTTCCCCGGGACAATGGGACACAGATTGAAACACAGCAGCAGTAACAGACTCGGGGGCGCCTATTTACCTTATTTGTGAGTGCCTACGTGACTTAGACAGTAACAACTAGGACCCGCCCAGCTATCGAGGTACCTGCCCCTAATTGGCCAGAATCGATTAGGGTGATCGAAACTCTATCGCTCCATTGGATCCCAAGTAGGGACCGCCCAAAAGAGCGCAAAAGATCCCTCAGCCCCAAGCACCCTGTGTTGCTGATTGTATCTCTATTGAAGTTAACCCAGCTCCCTCACACTGTCATTCCCCCAGCGCCCTGTGTTACTGACTGCATCTCTATGGTTTTAACCCAGCTCACTCACATTGTCACTCAATAACCCCTTGATGAGACCATCAATTCACAAGATTGGAAGTGAACAGTGGTTTTGATAGTCTTACAACTGAGCCTGCCTGCGACGAGATGAACTGGCAGCAGGCTCATGACTGCAGAGCTTTATACTTCCGGTCAGTGGGAGGAGCCATGGGTGGAGCCAAGGGTGGAGCCCAGTACAAACTCCTCATCTCCCCCCATGGGCAGAGCCGCGCAACGGCTCGTATACAGAGCCCACAAGGACACAATTCATATAATACAACACAGTGTGAATTACTAGGTTTATAATTCACCACACCCCTCTCCCCCCAGTGCCCTGTGTTATTGACTGTATCTCTAGTGATGTTAATCCAGCGCCCTCACACTGTTACACAGTCGGCCCACTCCACCAGTGACCCTGTGTTACTGACTGTATCGTCACTGATGTTAATCCAGCTTCCTCACATTGTCACTCAGTAACCCCTCTCCCCCAGCACCCTGTGATACTGACTGTATCTCTATGGTGTTAACCCAGTTCCCTCACACTGTTACACAGTAGCCCCTCTCCCCCAGCAACCCTGCGTTACTGATTATTCTCTTTGCCCCAAAAACGCTAAATTTTCAGCGAGGGACTTTTTCTCCCACGCGCAGTGGCGGCCCGGTTTACCCGGTCAGATTGACATCGGGCTGGTTCCTCACTTCAGTCGTGGTGAGATTCGAACCTGGGTCCCCAGAGCATTACCCTGCCCCTCTGAATTATTAGTCCCGTGACAATACTACTGTGCCGCCAGCTCCCCCTTCAGGGGAATCCCCTGCTCTTCTTCAAAGAATGTCAGGGGATCTTTCACTTTCATTTAAGAGGGCAAACAGGATTAAGTTTCTCATGGAGAAAACTTGCACCTTTGCAAGTTAGCAGCACGGTAGCATGGTGGTTAGCATAAATGCTTCACAGCTCCAGGGTCCCAGGTTCGATTCCCGGCTGGGTCACTGTCTGTGCGGAGTCTGCACGTCCTCCCCGTGTGTGCGTGGGTTTCCTCTGGGTGCTCCAGTTTCCTCCCACAGTCCAAAGATGTGCGGGTTAGGTGGATTGGCCATGCTAAATTGCCTGTAGTGTCCTAAAATGTAAGGTTAAGGGGGTGGGGGGGTGGGGGGGGGGGGGGTTGTTTGGTTATGGGTATAGGGTGGATACGTGGGTTTGAGTAGGGTGATCATTGCTCGGCACAACATTGAGGGCCGAAGGGCCTGTTCTGTGCTGTACTGTTCTATGTTCTATGTTCTATGATTGTGCAGCTCTCCCTCGATACGGCACTGAAGTGCCAGATTAAATGACATCTCTGAGCGTGTGATTTGAACCCAGGACTTTCTGATTCAGAGGCAAGGCTGTTACATCTGGTCCAGTTCAAAGTTTTTTGCCCCCTCATTACAAGACAGTAACCCCAGCTGAGAATCTGCTTTAGTACAGGCACTGGTTTAGTACAGGCACTGGTTCTGAAGTGATGGCTCCAAAGTCGAATTGCCTGTTATAATTCATCGCTGAGGTTGCAGGTGAAGAACGGGCACGTTGCTGCAATGTTGTGCAAAGGACCTGAAGATCCGTGTGGCTGCTGAGGCCTGCTCATTTGGGACCTGCCCCTGACCCCACCCGGGGTCAACAAATGGAAACTACTGACCAAAAGTGACAGGTGGGTTTAAGAAGAAACAATGGGATATTCCACTCAGGGGGGATCTGCAGAGCTGGTAAATTCTCAACAGCTGTGAGGGTTGAGGAAGTGACCATGAACCAAAGCTGTAAGCTTGGCAATCTCATTCAGAAAATGTCACTGCACGTCCATCCGGTCCGATCTCACCAGAGCCCCAAGACTCTGGCTAAAATTAACAAAGATTGACGGCGTATCGCATTGAGGACTGGAGTCTCCAGTGCGGACTTGTTTACGTAGAGAATGGAACCTGAGGGAGAGGGCAAGTGGGGAGGGACGGTTCTCAAAAAAGACAGATGTTTGGGTTCAAAGCTATTAAAAATGTGAGGCTTTGCAAGGCAGGCTATGTTTTAAACTGCCTTCGTTAAATTTATGGCAAATTAGAATATTCTGGAATTGGGTACAGTGTGGTGGTGTGCTGAAATCTGGCCAGAGACAGGCCCATGTGATTTGGGTTGCCACTCGGACAGAGGCCCAGCTTGGAATTCATAGAAACTCAAGCGCTAGTTTTAATACCTTGGAACGAAAGTGGGGCAACTGTTCTTGTTGAACACAGACTCACAGTCTCTGACAGACAGAGACACCTAGAAGGTTAGACCAAAAGCAATGGTTACAATTCCAGGCAGAAGGAGGGACTTTTTTGGTGTTAACCACCAAGCAATATGCTGATGAGAACTGGGCCGGGATTCTCCCCTACCCCGCGGGGCGGGGGCTCCCGGCGGGACGGAGTGGCGTGAACCACTCTGGCGTCAGGTCTCCCCAAAGGTCGGCGCGAACGGCCTTTGGCGCCACTCCAGCTGGGGCTGAAAGGCCTGGCGGAAGTCTGCGCATGTGCCGGTGCGTCAGCGGCTGCTGACGTCATCCCGGCGCATGCACAGGGGAGGGGGTCCCTTCCGCCCCCGCTATGTGAAGGCCATGACGGGGGCGGAAGAAAAAGAGTGCCCCCACGGTGGCCTGGGGCACCGATCGGGGCTCGCCGATCGGCGGGTGGGCCTGTGCCGTGGGGGAACTCTTTTTTTTCCAATTAAGGGGCAATTTAGCGTGACCAATTCACCTACCCTGCACATCTTTGGGTTGTGGGGGTGAAACCCACGCAAACACGGGGAGAATGTGCAAATTCCACACGGACTGTGACCCAGAGCCGGGATCAAACCAGGGACCTCGGCGCCGTGAGGCAGCAATGCTAACCACTGTGCTGCCCTTTTTTTATTTCTAACTTCAACGCATGAAGCCTCGTTTGTTGACCCGTTTAGTATATCATCCCTTCTGACAACTGGAATGGATCCTTTAACCATTAGTGCCATTCCCCCTCCTTTTTTATCTTCCCCTCTGTCCTGCCTGAACTCTGTATCCAGGGATATGGAGCTGCCAATTCTGCCCCTCCTTTAACCAGATTTCCATTATAACAATGACATCCTGCTGCCATGTGCCTACCTGGGCCTGTAACTCATCCACCCTGTTTTGTAATATTTCTTGCAGTGAAGTACCAACAGTTTAACCCTATTTTCCCTTGCTGGACACTTTTAAAACTTTGCTTCTCCGAAAGTTCCAAGTCTATCTTTACGTGTTCAACATCACTTGCTAAAGTTCTACCTCTATTTCCCTGATCTGAATTTGACCTCATAGAGTCATAGATGTTTACAGCTTGGAAACAGGCCCTTCGGCCCAGCTTGCCCATGCTGCCCAGTTTCTGTCACTAAGCCAGTCCCACTTGCCCGCATTTGGCCCATAACCCTATATACCCACCCTGCCCATGTAACTGTCTAACTTTTTTTTAAAGAAAAAAGTTGTACTCGCCTCTACCACTGCCTCTGGCAGCTCGTTCCAAATGCTCACCATGATGTGTGAAAACATTTTCCCTCTGGTCTCTTTTGTATCTCTCCCCTCTCACTATGCCCTCCAGTTTTAGACTCCTCTACCTTTGGGAAAAGGTGTTGACTATCTACCTTATCTATGCTCCTCATTATTTTACAGACCTCTATAAGATCACCCCTAAGCCTCCTGCGCTCCAGGGAAAAGAGTCCCAGCCTATCCAGCCTCTCCTTATAACTCAGATCATCAAATCCTGGTAGCATCCTCGTAAATCTCTTCTGCAGTCTGTCTAGTTTAACAAAATCCTTCCTACAATAGGGTGACCAGAACTGAACACAGTATTCCATGTGTGGCCTTACCAATGTCTTGTTCAACTTCAACAAGACGTCCCAACTCCTGTATTCAATATTCTGACCAATAAAACCTAGCATGCTGAATGCCTTCTTCACCACCCTGCGACTCCATCTTCAAGGGGTTATGAACCTATCTGATCCTAGTCCTGGGATCCTATCCCCCTGCCACACTAGTTTAAAGACGCGCCAACAGAACTAGCAAAAGCCCCCACTAGAATATTGGTCCCAGCTCTGCCTGGGTGCAACCTGTCCGGTTTGTACAGGTGCCACCTACCCGAGAACCGGTCCCAGTGCCTCAACAATCTGAATTCTCCCATCTACACCATTGATGTACCATCAATTGGACGCGAGAGACGATGAAGATCCAAACTGTGGCTTTAATCAGCTAGTTGTTAGCCCGGTGGTCGACTACAGAGAAAGGCCGACCGCCGGGAAACCTGGGTACTTATACCCCACCTCGGAGGCGGGGTCTACTTGCCTCTTGGCCAATTGCTGAGCAGTCACGTGACTAGTCCCAGCCAATCAGACGAGAGGCACATGACCAGCCATAGCCAATGGGAAACCAATGCTCTGCACCAGCGGCAGTGCCCCCACTCATATCACCACAACCATCTCTCCAGCCATGCATTCATCCTCTTATTCCTGCTCTCGCGAGCGCATAAAATGGGAATAATCCTGAGATTACCACATTTGAGGTCCTGTATTTTAGTTTATCTCCTAACTTCCTGTACTAGGCTTGCATCCCTCAGTTTACCTATGTCGTTGATACCAATGTGTACCATGACCACTGGCTGTTCACCTTCCCTCCCCAGAATGCTCTGCAGCCGCTCAGTGACATCCCAGACCCTGGCACCAGGGAGGCAACATACCACCCTTGATTCACGTTTGCGACCACAGAAGCGTCTGTCTGTGCCCCTAACTATTGAATCTCCTATCACTATATCCCCGCCACTTGTTTTTCTCCCACCCATCTGAGCAGCAGATTTGGCTGCTGCTGTTTTCCCCTGAGAGACTATCCCAACCAACCCCCCCCCCCCCACCCCCCCACCCTCCACCCTGGGAGCGATCTTTACCTCCCCCTACCCATTGCTTTCCTCCCCACCACCCTCTCCTCTCTCGTTTCTGCACGTTTCTACCTTCTCTCCCTCTTTCCTGGGATTTACATTGGTTTGAAGCTGAGGCAACTTGATCCTGCGCGATCATCATTGAAGTTCGTTCTCATTTTTGTTGCTGTTCCTCTCCCAGTCCGTGCCTTTGCACCAACTCATCGGCTTCAGCCGGTGCGGTAAAATAATGTTCATTATAGGGTCACCCACAGTTTGGCCGGGTACAGCACCCCGAACCGTACCTTGTTTTCTTCAAGGCTGCCTTGGCTGTGTTAAATTCACTCGCGTTTGGCCAGGTCTGCCCCCATGTCCTGATACACACGGATCGTGCGCCCTTCCCAGTTCCCTTCCCGGTGTGTCTTACCCGGTTCGGAATCTGTTCTCTATCTTGGAACCGGTGTAGCTTGGCAATGATGGCGTGAGGTTGCTCTGCTGTTTTTGGCCTCAGCCGGAGTGACCTGTCTATTTCTGGACTCTTAGTGAGGTTTGCCACCCCTGCCCCCTGACCAGCTTGCCCAGCATTCGATGCATATATTCTGTCGGGGTTTTTGCCCTCAATGCCCTCCGGGAGGCCCACAATACGGAGGTTCTGATGGCGCAATCAGTTCTCCTGGTCCTCCACTTTTCCCTTGAGCGTTCCGTGGGTCATCGCCAATCTTGCCACCTCTGCTTCGAATGAGTTAATTCGGTCCGCCGCTTTTTCAAACTCCCGCACTGTCACTTCCAGCGCCTCCTTGAAGAGGGCCAGGGCATCTGCGACGGTGGCTTTCACCGATGCCATCATTTCCAGCTTGATTGCGTCCCTGTGCTTCAGGAGCTCCTGCATTAGGAGCTCCATCCACTGATTTATTGGAGGGTAGTCCGGTGAGAGTGACAGCGACCCAGCTCATAGAAGTTACATAGAAGTTACAGTGCAGAAGGAGGCCATTTGGCCCATCGAGTCTGCACCGGCTCTTGGAAAGAGCACCCTACCTAAGCCCACATTTCCACCATATCCCCATAACCCAGTAACCCCACCCAACACTAAGGGCAATTTTGGACACTAAGGGCAATTTATCATGGCCAATCCACCTAACCTGCACATCTTTGGACTGTGGGAGGAAACCGGAGCACCCGGAGGAAACCCACGCACACATGGGGAGGATGTGCAGACTCCGCACAGACAGTGACCCAAGCTGGGAATCGAACCTGGGACCCTGGAGCTGTGAAGCAATTGTGCTAACCACTATGCTACTGTGCTATGTCAGCTATGTTAGCTCAGTCAGCTATGTCCAGCTCTGCCCGCATTCCTTTGCAGATTTGCTTGCCATAATTGCTGATCCTGAAGCCATGTGGGCGCCTTCGAGAAATGCAACGGCGTTTCCCATGGCGTCAACACTTAGCGTCAGGATCACATAATCCTGCCCCAGTTCTTGCTATTTCACTTATTCCATTTTGTACTAACAGAGCTACCCCACCACCCTTTCCTTCCTGCCTACCCTTCTGAAAAGTCATAAACCCCTGACTATTTAGTTCCCAGCTTTGATTTCCTTGTAACCAAGACTCTGTGATGGCTATCAGATCATACCCATTAACTTCAGTTTGTGCCGAATTCCAGTAAAGAACCATTCATTTTGCTTTTCTACCATTTTTTCACCCTTTGATCCAATTTGCTGCTGTTTTTGTTTGTTTGTCTGTCCCATCCTGTGACATGCTGGGTATCATTATCAAAATAGTTACCTTGTAATCATGGAAGAATCATCGTAGAATCACTCCAGAAGGAGGCCATTCGGCCCATCGAGTCTGCACCGACCCTCTGAAACAGCAACCTCCTGCAATCCCATAACTTCACCTAACCTTTGGACGCTGAAGGGCAATTTATCATGGTCAATCAACCTAACCTGCACGGCTGCAGATATTTCCGTGAACCTGACATGATTTGAACATGCAACCTTCTGATCCTTTTGCTTTGTGTGGTGAATGTAATATGATAATTCACACTATTTCTTTGTAAGCGCAGTAGCGTTATCCGACCACTAGGAGGAGTAGCTCTGGGAATGCTCAGGAGATTGTACAGGGCTCCACCCTTGGCTCCGCCCACGACTACTCCCCCTAGTGCTGCTGTATAAATACCCTTGTCCAGAGTCAGCCTGCAGTTCACTGAGAGTTCATCAACGGTTAACAGGCTGGCTCTGTAGTAAGTCGATTAAAGCCTATATTCATATCGGAAACACGTGTCTGGTGAATTGATAGTTCCATCACTTTGTCAGCCTACTTATCCCCTCTCAAGAACCCCCCCCCCCACCCTATGTAGATTAAAGCCCTCTCTATTTCCCTCGTTATGCAGTTTGCAAGAACACTGATCCCAGCGCCATCCTGATGTAGGCCGCCCCAATGATCCATCCCCCATTTTCTTCACTACTGGTGCCAATGCCCCACAACCTTCTCCCACACCAATCTTTGAGCCTCATATCCATCTCTCTAATTTTTATGTACCCTATGCCAATTTGCACGCAGCTCAGGTAATAGTCCAGCCCAGAGCCCCCTCCCTATCACTTGCCTCTCTCTCTCTCTCCTCCGGTTACTTCCTGACCAATGCTGCCCTCCTTGGGGCATGGCTTCCAGGCTCTTTCCTTGGACAGGATATTCCGGTCTCGCTGCTCCCAGCTGTGGGGTTGGGCGAGCCATGCAAACCCCTGTAGACTTTGGCGGGATTTGATGATCCCACCTTTGGTCAATGGCTCATCGTCTCCACTGTGGGGAAATCACAGTGGGGTGCGTAGCGCGGGGGGGGGGGGGGGGGGGGGGGGGGGGCCGGGTGCAGTGAGGTGGGGGAGGGTGGTGGGGGGGATGTGGAAAATACCAACCTTGGGGATCATCTCCCAACTGTCCGCTCCCTTTACAATTGCTCCTCTCCCACTCAGCTACCGCAGCCTCCCTTCACCTCAAAGCACTTACTTGAGCCTGAGGATGCAGTGTATAGCAATCCGAATCCAGCGCCTGGGGAGGCGCAGCGGATACCCTCACCACTGGAGGTAGAATAGTTGGTGGGCCTCGGGCCTACCCTTTCAGGCTGAGGTAATTCCAGCCCGTTAACTGCAATCGGCAGGTCGACAGGCAGGTGAGTGAAGAAGCAGGTTGATGTATAGTTTCAACCTGCCTGGCCACATCGGAAGCAAAAGTGCGCATCAAGGCTGCTTTTAATTAAATGAATTTCCATTCTGAGCGGGCATGTGCAGGAGAGATCAGAGCGATAGATTTCATTCTGCATATTCAGTTCTTATTTTTAATTTAGAGTACCAATTAATTTTATCCAATTCAGCATGGCCAATCCACCTACCCTGCACATCTTTAGGTTGTGGGGGCGAAACCCACGCGAACACGGGGAGAAGTGCAAACTACACACGGACAGTGACCCAGAGCCGGGATCGAACCTGGGACCTCGGCGCCGTGAGGCATCAGGGCTAACCCACTGCGCCAGCGTGCTGCCCCTGCATAGTCTGTTCTTGACAGATTCCCTGTTATTGGCACCAGTGCTCCCAGAAACTGTAAGTAACAGGGATGTACCAACGGACAATCCTGAGACACTGGCATCTCTCTGATGAGAGTTTAATTAGAGGTTATCTGTCCTCAACGCAAACTTTCCATTCAATACTGACACGGGAATCTAACCCTCTAAAAAAGCACCACCAGATTGGCAATGTCTGAATTTAACTTCAGCACCTTTTCAGGCCTGTCACTACCCTTCCAAGCCCAGCTAAATCGGTCGCCCGAGAGCTGCATGTTTGTGTCAGCGTGTGTCCGCCTGGAATGGTTGCCAGGTCTCTAATTTAAGCTGCCGTGACTGGTTCGCCCCCCACCCCCGCCTCACGCACATACACACACACAGTTCCACTCTTCACAGGCCCCCTGGCGTGGATTTGACCACCCAGATCTCGGAACATTCCAGAGTGCAGCCCGAGAGTGAACGGCCGTAACGGCGGAGGGTCAACTGTTCGATCAATGTGTGCCCTAAACCATCTCCCTGCAGCTGCTCGAAGCAAATTGCTAGAATATTGGCAAGGTTCCCTTCAACATTAAAATTAAACCACCGTTTATTTAGATGGCACCACTTAGGAGTTGTAAATAATGGAAGAAATCAGGAGATGACAAAGAAACGGAGAGAGAGAGAGAGAGAGAGACGGAAATATGGCGAGAGGAATTCGGAACAAGAGAGCACGTTGGGGGGGGAGGGGTTCTAATGTGAGGTTTGGAAGTCTGTAATAATGCTCTTTCACACACTCCATCAGAAATACAAAAGGTGGGCGAGATTCTCTGATTGGAAAATTATGGGCTGGATTCCCCGCCGGCGAGATGCTCCGTTTTGCCGGCAGCCCAGGGGTTTCCCGACGGCGTGGGGCTGCCCCACAATGGGAAACCCCATTGACCAGCCGGCACAACGGAGCATCCTGACGGTGTGCTGAACCAGAAATCTGGCGCAGCGGGACGGAGAAAACCGCCCTATGTTCTCCCGCCGGCGGAGAATTGCTACTATGAAGCAATTCAGTAGACCTTGTCATGCAAATTTATGTATGAAAAGGAATACAAGAGATAAGCGAGGGAATCACGCTATCGGGCCACCATTTAGAGCGGACTGCCAAATCACAAAGTCCCACAATGTTTATAAACATCCAGCACTTCAAAGAGAGTTAAGTGCATTCCAATCACACCGCTCGACGCTTGAATGATTTTGAAGCTGTTCTCTTTCCAGGAATGGTGCTTCCAGGTGAGTGTTACAACTGTAATTTCTTTTGCTGCCCCTGACTGGACTGCTCTCTAGCTTCCATACAGGGGTCTCTATTCAGAGGCAGTCTGTGGGAGGGTCCCTCTAGTTTGGGGCTCTCTGTGGATGGGTCCCTTTAGTTAGAAGGTCCCTTGGAGGGTTCCTTTAGTTTTGGGAGTCCCGGGGGGTGGAGCTTCCCTAGTTAGGGGGTCTCCCGTTTAGGCGGTCTCGGAAGTTGAGGTTGGGGAATCTGGCAGGGGAGGGGTGGGTAGGCCATGCATTGTAAAAGAGGAGGGTGGCCCTTGCATGGACCTTTTGGGCAACTCCCTTAAGGAATTACCCGCTTGGCACACTGCGAGGTCCACCATGTCAGGTTCACGTTTGGTGATACCTGTAGTGATTCCCTCCCTCATGATTCCAGGCCCAGAGGACCACAGAATCAAAAGGGCCTGGAAGATATGGGCCGGAATTCTCCCCTACCCAGCGGGGTGGGGCGTCCCAGCGTGATGGAGTGGCGGGAACCACTCCGGCGTCAACCGCCCCAAAGGTGTGTAAGTCTCCGCACCGTTAGGGGCCAAGCCCTAACATTGAGGGGCTAGGCCCGCGCCGGAGTGGTTGGCGCTCCGCCGGCTGGCGTGGAAGGCCTTTGGCGCCATGCCAGCCGGGGCTGAAGGGACTTCGCTGGCCGGCAGAAATCCGCGCATGCGCCGGACTGTCAGCGGCTGCTGACGTCATCCCTGCACATGCACAGGGGAGGGGAGAGTGCCCCCACGGCACAGGCCCGTCCGCCGATCGGTGTGCCCCGATCACGGGCCAGGCCACTGTGGGGGCACCCCCCGGGGCCAGATTGCCTTGCGCCCACCCCAGGACCCTCCCAGGACCCTGGAGCCCACCCGCACTGCCTGCTCCCGCCAGTAAGTTAGGTGGTTTGATCCACGCCGGCAGGAGAAGCATGACAGCGGAGGGACTTCGGCCCATCGCGGGCCGGAGAATCACCGGGGGGGGAACACGCCGACCGGCGTGGAGCGCATCCCGCCCCCGTCTAAATGGGAGACCCCCTAACTAGGGAAGCCCCACCCCCCGGAGCTCCAGGGTCCTGGGGGGGGGCGCAAGGTGATCTGACCCTGGGGGTGCCCCCACGGTGGCCTGGCCCGCGATCGGCGGACGGGCCTGTGCCGTGGGGGCACTCTCCCCTCCCCTGTGCATGCACAGGGATAACATCGCTGACACTCCGGCGCATGCGCGGACTTCTGCCGGCCAGCGAAGTCCCTTCGGCCCCGGCTGGCGTGGCACCAAAGACCTTCCACGCCAGCCGGCGGAGCGCCAACCACTCCGGCGTGGGCCTAGCACCTCACTGTTAGGGCTTGGCCCCTAAAGGTGCGGAGACTTCCACGGAGTGGTTCACGCCACTCCATCACGCTGGGACGCCCCACCCCGCTGGGTAGGGGAGAATTCCGGCCCATATCTCCCAGGCCCTTTTGATTCTGTGGTCCTCTGGGCCTGGAATCATGTGGGAGGGAATCACTACAGGTATCACCAAACGTGAACCTGACATGGTGGACCTCGCAGTGTGCCAAGCGGGTAATTCCTTAAGGGAGTTGCCCAAAAGGTCCATGCAAGGGCCACCCTCCTCCTTTATAATGCATGGCCTACCCACCCCTCCCCTGCCAGACTCCCCACCCTCAACTCCCGAGACCGGCGGGGGGTCGGAGAATCCCGCTCCCGTGTCTGGTCCGCTAAGTGAATGCAAACGGGTCATTGGGATTTGCAACCATTAACATCCTCCCGCTGGCGAGCGGATGCAAACCCTAATCACACCACCAGAGGGGGGGGGGGGGGGGGGGGGGGCGGGGGCTGGATCATAGTGGTCAGTTCAACGCCCTGCGCGAACCTCGATTTCGGTCAGATGTCTGATTCACCGCTTGATCACGATTCGCGATCCTGGCATCACGGGGCAGAGAATTCCTCCTGGTATTTATTAGTAAGGAAAACTGTAGAGCAGTACAGCAGCCAGAACGGCTGCCCTAGTCCCCTATATGCCTCCAGCCGAAGAGAAGATTCGATCCCCTGGGGCGGTTGCCCATTCTGCATCCCAATTGGCCCCTCAAGCCAGCTGACACTTATTCTTCTGTGTTGTCCTCAAAGGAATAATCCGCACAAATCACCACAAGCCTCCCCTTTAGCTCCTTTATACAATCTTCAATAACTAATCCATCCGTTTCTAAACTTTTGACTGTGCTGGTCAATTGAGATTTATTCTTTATCTTCCCCTCAGCCTTTCCAATGCACTGAGCCTCGTGGACCGAGAAATATCTCCTCATCTCAATCCTAAATGATTGGCCCCCCTATCCTGAGGCTGTGCTCCTAGTTAGAAATTCCCCAACCAGGGGAAACAATCTCTCAGTGTCTCCCGTCAACAGAATCATAAAATCGTAGAATTTGCAGTGCAGAAAGAGGCCATTTGGCCCATTGAGGCTGTACCGGCCCTTGGAAAGAGTACCGTACTTAAGTCCACGCATCCACCCTAACCCAGTAACCCCACCTAACTTTTTGGACACGAAGGGGCAATTAGCATGGCCAATCCAACTAACCTGCACGTCTTTAGACCGTGGGAAGAAACCAAAAGAGCACCCTACCTAAGCCCACACCTCCACCCTATCCCCAGTAACCCCACCTAACCTGAGGGCAATTCATGATGGCAAATCCACCTAACCTGAACATCTTTAGACAGTGGGAGGAAACCGGAGCACCCGGAGGAAACCCAGGCAGACACGGGGAGAACGTGCAAACTCCACACCGGCAGTCACCTGAGGCCGGAATTGAACCAGGGACCCTGGAGCTGTGAGACAGTAATTTTAACCACTGTGCCACCCAAATCTTGGCTGTGTATCTGAGATCGCCTGTGATTTTTCTAAAGTCTCTGGACCCAATTTGCTCAGCCTCTTATCGCAGGAAAACCCATTCATTCCAGGGACCAATCTAGTGAACCTTTGTTGTGCCGTCTCCAATGTGCAATATGTGAGGATATTATTCCTTGAGTATGGAGTTACTGGGCAGTGAGATGACCCAATACTGAGGCCATTACTGTCTCTTTAACAGCAGGTGAAAAGAATGAGAATTAATCGGAGAGAGAAAAATGCAAAAGCCTTGACAGAATGTTACATTATCAGTGATGGATTTGGATTTGTGTCAGTCTAGTTGTCCCTATGTTGGTTCCGGCTAATGTCGCCAGACCATTCCAACACAGCCGAGCTCCCATTGAGATTCCAATCTGTGCCGGTAGGTCCCCCGTGATGACTTGGGGTGAGGGGGAGTGGCTGTTTTAGGGAAAATGGGGGAGGTTTTAGGTTGCATTTTAAAAATCTAGTGCCATAATTGAACACCCTTTAGGAGGGATTTAAATTAAATAAGTCTAGTAAAACACAAGCATTTTTGGATCGATTGGTCCAAAAGAGGCAGGAACTTCCTTTAGCAAAGCATTTGGGTTCATGCTCAGGTAGGTGTTGTTTGTATGGATTTAGGGAAATGCACTTTATATTAGAACCTGCCTTCAGACCTTTGCGAAGTGACTATTTCCTTATGCAGGCAGGTTTCGGGTCTGTTCTCATTAGACTAGACACAACGCAGGACAAAGATGAGGAGGATTCATTTCCCTCAGAGGGTGGTGAGTCTCCTGAACTCTCTTCCTCAAAAGGCAGTGGAAGCAGAATCTTTGAATATTTTTAAGGCAGAGTGTCATGTGAGAGTATCTTTGAGAAATGGGTGTTTAAGAAATGTACCTTTAATAAATGGGTGATTTTTAAAGTGATGTCAGAGTGTGGGTGGTGCTGGGCTGTCTGTTAACTTTTTACTTTTGTTTTATGCTGTTTGCTGCAGGGTGTGTTTTAGTTTCGTTTTCAGCGTTGGAGCTGAAGCCAGACAGAGCAGGTGTACTGCTGTTCTCTCTGCCTTGAAAAGACTATCTCTTGATCATTTGGTGAATTCAGAATTATAAATGTTTTCAGTAGTGACTTTAACCTGATGTGCTTCTGTTAAAGGTTATGTTTTTTGTAAGTCTTCTGGATGTTAAAAGGACAGCGTAAGCATTACTTAGTGTTGTACTCTTTGGGGGTTGTATTTGAATTAATGGTTGCTAAGATGTTCACTGTTTGCTTTAAAAAGGTTAACTTGAGTTCATAGAATAAACATTGTTTTGCTTTAAAAAATTACTTTTCCATTTCTGCTGTACCACACCTGTAGAGTGGGCCGTGTGCTCCCCATACCATAATCTATTAAAAGTTGTGGGTCAGGTGAACTCCATGATGATACACTTTGGGTTGTCTAAACTCTGGCCCATAACAAGAGCTCCATAGATTATTGATGAGCTGGGGGGGGGGGGGGGGGGGGGAGGTTATGAAAGTGAAAGGCAGGAATGTGGAGTTGAGCTTGAGATCAGATCAGCTGTGATCCTATTGGATGACAGAGCGGGTTGGAAAACCCTGTTCCTGCTCCTTATCCGTATGTTCGCAATGAGTAAATGAAGAGATTGCTTCCGGTGACGCAACTTAGATTAGAAAATATCAACTGCTCTGAGCTGTGAGCCACTGGTTCTTGACTTGAGCCTCTGACACTGCAGGATCTGTTGAGCTGTTGATGTATGGAAGAATCTTGACCCAATTCCATTTCCTGTGTATTCATCTCCTCTTTAAGTTTAACGAGTCTGACTCACAAGGGAAGTTTCTGTGCCGATACCATGCATCACTGAGGCTTCCTTGGGACACTCACTGAATAACAACCAAGGGTGTGATTAAAACAGCTTTATCTTATCAGCTTCCAGCCATCATTCTCACTCGTCATTATTGCAATCTGCGTCTGGTCAATATTCCCCAACCTCAAGTCTGTCCAGTCTTGATACAGTTTCAGAGATTCTCAGTCAGTTGGGTGAACTGCTATCCATCCTTCCATTATTTTGCTAATTGTTTCATTTTGTTCCCCATTATTTTAAACCAGCCCTCTCCATCTAATCTCCCTCCATCTAATTCTCCAACCATCTCCCACCTTCCCCTCGGCCCCGATTAAACCCCTCGCCATTTAATCCACCCATCCCCTTCCCTCCACCCTACTCCTTCGAATCTCCTCGCACCTCTCCAGCCACCTGTTATAATCGACCATGACCTCGGGACCTGTACTGTCCATCCAGTTTTGGCCAGAAATGACACGGAAACTTAGAAAATAGGAGCAGGAGGAGGCCATTTGGCTTTTGAACCTGCCCTGCCATTCATTATGATCATGGCTGATCATCCAACTCAATAGACTAATCCCACCTTCCCCCCATATCCTTTCATCCCCTTTGCCCCAAGTGCTATATCTAACTGCTTCTTGAAAGCATAGTGCTTTGACCTCAACTGTTTTCTGTGGTAGTGAATTCTACAGTCTGACCCCTCTCTGGGTGAAGAAATATCTCCTCATCTCTATCCTAAATGGTTTACCCCATAACCTTAGACTGTGACCCCTGGTTCTGGACACCTGCAAGCTGCACCATCGGGAACTTCCTTATTACATCTACCCTGTTAGAATTCTATAGATTTCTATGAAATCCCTCCTCATTCTTCTGAACTGCAGTGAATACCACCCTAACCGACTCAATCTGTCCTCATACACAGGTCCTGCCATCCTCAGAATCAGTCTGGTAAACCTTCGCTGCACTCTCTCTATGGCAAGAACACCCTTCCTCAGATAAGGACACCAAAACTGCAGACAATATTCCAGGTGTGGTCTCACCAAGTCCTGGATGATTGCAGCAGGACATCTTTGCCCCTGTACTCAAATACTCTCGCTGTGAAGGCTAACATATCACTTGACTTCTTTACCGCCTGCTGCACCTGCTTGCTTACCTTCAGCGGCTGGTGTACGAGGAAATGCAAATCTCGTTGCACATTCCCCTCTCCTAATTTTTGGCCATTCAGATGATAATCTGCCTTCCTGTCTTTGCTACCAAAATGGATAACCTCACAATTATCCAAATTATACTGCATCAATCCCATGTACTTACACACTAAACTATTATTAATTTTTAAAATAATCTTCATTGTCACAAGTAGGCTTACATTAACACTGCAATGAAGTTACTGTCAAAATCCCCTAGTCGCCACAGTCCGGCGCCTGTTTGGGTACACTGAGGGAGGTACATATTGGCTATGATGGATTGGGAAATATTACTTAAAGGGATGACGATGGAATGACAAACATTCAAGGAGCACATGGGTGAACTGCAACAACTGTCTGGCGTAAAAGTAAGACAGGAAAGGTGGTCAAACCAAGGCTTACAATGGAAATTAGGGATAGTATTAGATCCAAGGAAGACGCATACAAATTGGGCAAGAAAAACAACAGACATGAGGATTGGAAGCAGTTTAGAATTCAGAAAAGGAGGACAAAATAATTGATTAAGAAGGGGAAAATAGAGTAAGTGAGCAAGCTTGCGGAGGACATAAAAACTGACTCTAAAAGTTATTATGGTATGTGAAGAGAAAAAGATTGGTTAAGACAAATGTAGGTCCCTTACAGTTAGATACAGGGAAATTTATAATGGCGAACAAAGAAATGGCTGAACAACTACCACTGTGTTACCGTGTTGTTACCGTCACTAACCACTGTTGGGGTAGCACAGTGGTTAGCATAGTTGCTTCACAGTTCCAGGGTTTCAGGTTCAATTCCAGCTACCTGTGTGGAGTCTGCACATCCTCCCCGTGTCTGCATGGGTTTCCTCCGGGTGCTCCGGTTTCCTCCCACAGTCCTTGTAACCTTGTACTTAGGAATACGTACACATCTTATTTAGTAATGTTAATAAATTAGTTTTGTCCATTAACAAAGATTGGTGTTCTTTGTTCAACACTCCACATCCAAGCCATCCAGGTAAAGCAAAGCAGTGAATACCACATGCTACCAGGAGTAGAAATATTAAGGTACCACGTTACCACATGGTACCAGGAGTACTTCCTAAAGTAGAATAGTCGGCTTTAGGGAGAAACAAAAACCTCCGTTTGAAAGAAAAACTTGTGAAAAAATATCTGATCCAGACTCCAGCAGCAACAACCAGCAGCATCACAAAACTTAAAGGATTAGCTCAACTTAAAGGTATATCTCAATTAGCGATCCCTGGAACAACAAAAACAGTAAAGATAAAATAAAAGAAATGGGAACAAAGGGAAATAAAAAGGAAGGGCTCGAACACTATTACCAACAATGATGGCATCCAGCAAGAAATGTTGTCTCCCAGTTGACCTCTTACAAACTCTCTGATCATTAAATGATTTCGAGAATCAGCTACATTTCAGAGAATTGGGAATGGAATGCATTGGTGGGAATTTCATTGTCACTATCTATAAGGATCTCAAAAATGTATAAAAGGATAAATGTGTTTAATTATTTCCCTGTGAAGATGACAAGAGCTAATTCTCAGTGAAGAAAACGTTCTGCTGTTGAGATTGTAGGGCCAGGTTTTCTGAGTGATGCTGCTCTATTAGTAATGTTGACATGGGTGTCAAGGTGGCACACATTCAGCACTGCTGCCTCAGTGTCAGGGGCCCAGGTTAGATTCTGGCCTTGGGTGACCCCTGGGCGAAATTCTCCGCACCCGCGGAAAGTCGGCAAACGGTCGTAAAAATCGGGACCGTTTTACGACGGTCGCGAAGGCTTCATTTCCCGACCATTTCACTTCCTGGAAATGGGCTAGCAGCGCGGCCGCGTCAATTACGTGCGTGATGACGACGGAACGCGACGACGACACGAACCCGCCCATGTGACGCCGCCCGACGCCGTAAAAAGGCGCGGGCGACCACAGAATCTGTCGGGCAGGATGTCGGAGCCTAGGCGAGCTGCTCCTCGCTTTATTGATGCAGACGTCGAGGCGCTGCTCGATGCCGTGGTGCAGAGGAGGGGCATCATCCGCCCGCGGAGAGGGCATCGCCAACCTGCCAGCACGGTACGCCAGGCCTGGCGTGACGTGGCTGCTGCCGTCAGTGCTGTGGGGCAGACCCCTTGCTCAGCAGAGCAGTGCCGAAAGAAGCTACACGACCTCACCAGGTCTGCCAGGGTAAGTGCCATGAGGGTGCCCCCTAGTCACAACCATCCCTCCCCCTTAACTGCCCGGGGGGGGGGGGGGGGGGGGGGGGGGGGAGAGGGATTGGGGCAGAGTTATTTGAGGGTGGTTCACAAAGTTGTCACAGACCCAGCGCTCTGGCCCCGAGGAGAGATGCAATCATCTGATGACAACTTGCCCCCCCCCAAACTGTGCCAGTATCAGAACGGACTTCTGATACCTACCGTTTTGTAATGATCTACCTATGTTTCCTCCCCCAACAGGCCAAGGCCGGTCATAACCACCGTGAGCGGCACAAGACTGGAGGGGGTTCGCCCAACATGCACCCCCTCAGCACCTTTGAACAGAGGGCACTGGACCTTGTTGGGGGGTCTGCCACCCGCGATATCGCGCAATGCGAGGTTGGCGGAACTGCAGCAAGTGAGACAACCCTCCCTGAAAAACACCCTCCCCCCCCCCATCCTCTGTCCCTTCACACACCCTGCCCACTGGGACACCTCCCCATCCTCTGTCCCTTCACACACCCTGCCCACTGGGACACCTCCCCATCCTCTGTCCCTTCACACACCCTGCCCACTGGGACACCTCCCCATCCTCTGTCCCTTCACACACCCTGCCCACTGGGACACCTCCCCATCCTCTGTCCCTTCACACACCCTGCCCACTGGGACCGTCCAGCGGCCTGCCGAGCAAATCGAAATAACCCGTCTCATTCTCTTCCCTAGGACGTGATGCCGAACGACCAGGGCCGTCTGGCTGCAGTCGGAGACAGGAATCTGCCGCCACCTCACCCGGGGCCTCACAACAGAGGGTGCCCGATCAGCGGGCAGCCCTATCTGCCCCAACCCAATCTGCGGACCAGGACGCACAGAGGGTTCGAAGTCCACCACCACCACCAGAAATGGCCAGGGACAACCCTCCTGTCGCTGAGCAGCCCCACACCCTGGACGAGGACCTAACCATTGAGAGCGTCGGGCTTGCGGCACTGCTTTCTCCCACCACTTCCATCATCCCAGAGATACACACCCCGGCGGGCCTATTTAGTGATGAGTCTCCTGGGGCACAGTCTGGTTGGCACATCACAGATGAGCAGGTACAGCAGGTGGAGGTCGGAGCAACAGAGGGCCCGGACTCGCGGAGGCCAGACCAGGCCCAGGATGCAGCTGGCTCCCAGACGTTTTCGGAGTTCCTGGAGTTTCTCAACCCACCCGCACAGCCGATGCCTCAGGAAACCCAGGGAAACAATGACGGGATGAGGGCTTCCTTCCAGACTCTGCAGACGCTGTTAGAGGAGTCGATCCGCGTCCAAGAGCAGGGAGTGGTGCCGCTCATGGCAGAGACCCAGTCCGACACCGCACGGGTGGCATCCGCGGTGGAGGCAATGGGTCAGGTTATGCAAGACGTTGGGATTAATGTGCACGCGTCATCCTCGGCCCTGGACAGGGTTGCCCTCTCACAGGCAGCAATGTGCCAGAGCCAAACCGACATTGCCGGCGCCCTGCGGGCCATGGCCGAGTCTCAGCAGGTCATTGGCCAGTCGCAGCAGTCAGTCGCCGAGAGCATCAACCGCCTGACACATGTGCTGGATGGCGTCGTGCACAATCAGGTTGAGATCGCACAGTCCCTGGCGGGAATGTCTAACTCCCTGGACTCCGTCTCTGCAAACCTTCGGATCCTGGTGGATACCGTTGCAGGCCTCCAGGACTGGCAGCGCCAGGTGTCGGTGGTGCGACGGGGAACCTCCCCGCTCGCACCTCTGTCCCAAAGTGAGGCCCGGGGGCCACCGGGCTCCCCGAGGGAGGAGGAGGTTTCGGGGCCCGTCCCATTAACTCCATCACGGGACGTCCCGGAATTCTCGGCCTCCCCCCGTCCCATCCCTGGTGCATCGGGTGGGCAGCAGGCAGAGCAGGGTGGCACAATGTCACCCGAGACGCCCGCAGAGCAGCCTGGCCCATCAAGGCCGGGTCGCCCCAGGAAACGCTTGGCCAAGGAGAAACGAGTCGAGGGGGGCGATTCGCAGCAATCCTCCGCCACTCCTGCTGTATCATCTGGGGAGTCACTTAGACGTAGTGGTAGGGCCCGTAAGGCAACTAAGATAGACACTGAGTAAGTTGGCACGGGTGAAGGGCACAGTTTAGTTGTAGGGGCTAGGGCACCTGTAAATAATTGTTAATATTAAACGCACTGTTCCACCTTACTTGTAATACCGTGTGATTGTTCCACAGCCACAGGAATCGTGATGGTGACCGAGTGTCGCTGGGGGTGACGGGTGGTGAAACCTCGGTGCCGGGTGTGCAGTCCCTGCCCCTACCCCCCTCCCACAGCTAGCCCACGCGGGCACGTGATGGAGTGTCAGTGACGAACTCAGCGGCCACCAAGGTGGATGGTTCAGCTATTGCCATGGGTCAGACTCTCTCTAACGATTCTGAGCTCACAGCTCTTCGCAGAGCGGGCTGTCATCATTCCACATGGCACTGATCACACCCGCTGACACAGCCATCAATGTTGTGCCATTCCGTCTGGACCCAGTGATAAGCGTCATGTCGAAGTGGAGCAGTGTACACTGAGGGGGGGGGGGGGGGGGTTGTGGTGGTGGCAGTTGTGTGGTGACCCTCTGCATGACTAGCGATGCAGGTGGTGGTTTGGTGTTCATCGGGGACGTCACATGCGATGCGTGAACCGTGCTGCCACCATGGCGTCGCGTGCCCGCCGTCCTTGCCGGGTCCGTCGTGCCGCCTCCTGGACATCACCAGCACCTGGGTCGTGTCTGCGTGCTGCGCCCGCCACTCCGCCAGCATCCTCCTCCTCCTCCTCCTTCTCCTCCTCCTCCTCCTCCTCTGTGCTGGCACCACTGCCACTAGCTTCTCCCTCCGCCTCCTGCAACAGGTCATCTCCCCTCTGCATCGCGATGTTGTGCAGCGCACAGCAGACCACTACAATGCGAGCGACCCTGTCGGCCTGGTACTGCAGGGCCCCTCCGGAGCGGTCCAGGCACCTGAATCTCATCTTCAGGAGGCCAAGGCAGCGCTCCACCACACCCCTGGTTGCTGCATGGGCCTCGTTGTATCGTGTTTCCGCATTGGTCTGAGGCCTCCGTATCGGCGTCATCAGCCAAGACCTCAGCGGATAACCCCTGTCACCTAGCAACCAGCCCCTCAGCCGGGGGGGACGTCCCTCAAACATCGCAGGGATGAACGACTGCGCTAGTATGTAGGAGTCATGCACACTCCCTGGGAACCTTGCACAGACGTTCATGAACCTCATGTGGGGGTCGCATACCACCTGGACATTAATGGAGTATGTCCCCCTCCTGTTTGTGAACACGTCCCTGTCCACAGCAGGCGGGCGCATGGGGATGTGAACACAGTCAATTGACCCCTGAACCCTCGGTATCCCGGCCACACTGGCAAATCCACGGGCTCGTGAGTCTTGACTTGCTCGGTCCTCGGGAAAGGTGATGTAGCGATCTGCGATGGCATAGAGGGCGTCGGTCACATTCCGGATGCACCTGTGCACCGATGACTGGGAGATCCCAGAGACGTCCCCGCTCGGAGACTGGAAGGAGCCGGTAGCATAGAAGTTCAGAGCGACCGTCACCTTGATGGCTACCGGGATCGCGTGTCCTCCCCCCGTTCCACGTGGGGCGAGGTGCGACAGGAATTCGCAGATATGTATCACCGTCTGCCTACTCAGCCGGAGTCTTCTCCTGCAGGTGATGTCCGGCATTGTTAGGAAAGAGACCCGGACACGGTACACCCTCGGCTTTGGTCGTCGCCTCTGACGCCGTGGCTGCACCCTCACTCTCTCCTCTTCCTCTTCCTCCTCCTCCTCCTCCTCCTCCTCCCCCCCCCCCCCCCCCCCCCCCATGCTGCTCAACGACTGGCAACTCCTCGGCCCTTCCCTCTGCTGCTGCAGCTGGCCCTGCAGCCACTGCGGGTTGTGGGTGTGGATGCTGCTGCATCTCCAAATCCAGTAGAGCTGCCCCAACCACTGCGCAGAACATAGCCGTTCTGTTCCCATGCATCGTGCTAACCTACAGAAGGGTGGTGGGGGGCAGAGAAACGGGACATGTTAGATGGACGTTAGTCGACACCTCGGCAGCTGCCAGCCATGGGATACCAGTGTGTCCCGGTGGCCTGGTCGCGCTGCTGACACGCGGGCAGCCTAACCCCTGGTCACTTTCTGCATCCAACGGCCAGTAAACTATGGCCTCCTCACGGGTGCGTCAGTGGCCTATGGCCGGAAGCCGCAGGGGAACCAGCGGCCGTGTCCTCGTCACCTGCACACCATGGCATGGTGGCAGACATTTTGTTACGGGGTTGGACGGCTCACTCTCTACCTAACCCCCCCCCCCCCTCCGTCGCCCCCCACTGCCCCCTCCGTCTCCCCCACTGCCCCCTCCGTCTCCCCCACTGCCCCCTCCGTCTCCCCCACTGCCTCCCCCGTCTTCCCCCACTGCCCCCTCCGTCTCCCCCACTGCCCCCTCCGTCTCCCCCACTGCCCCCTCCGTCTCCCCCACTGCCTCCCCCGTCTTCTCCCACTGCCCCCTCCGTCTCCCCCACTGCCCCCTCCGTCTCCCCCACTGCCTCCCCCGTCTTCCCCCACTGCCCCCTCCGTCTCCCCCACTGCCCCCTGGGTCTCCCCCACTGCACCCTCCGTCTCCCCCCCACTGCCCCCGCTCTGGACCCCCTCCCGTTCCCAGGGATGCCTTCCCCGTTGTGGCCAGACTCGAGCGGTGCGCTGAGCGGTGCGCTGAGCGGTGCGCAGAGTGGTGCCCTGACCTCCTCCAAGCAGTCGTCAGCCAGGCCGACTGGTTGACGAATTTAAAAAGCAGGTGTGTTTCACGACGTCCAAACAGGGCGCCATGACGTCGGGACTTCGGCCAATCCGGGCCGGTGAATAGCGGGGGGGCTCTCAGTGGCGAGTCTGGTCGTGTCAGGGGCGGGAAGGAGGCGTTTGTCGGGAAACGCGACTCCGACAATTTGCGGGGTTCGGAGAATAGCGGGAGGGCGTCGGAACAGCGTCGCCGTAAAAATTTCCGACGCCCGCTATTCTCCGACCCGTCGTGAGTCCGGAGAATCTCGCCCCCTGTGTGGAGTTTGTACGTTCTCCCAGTGTCTGCGGGGGGGTTCCCCCGGGTGCTACGGTTTCCTCCCAAGTCCAAAGATGTGCTGGTTGGGTGGGGTTGCGGGGATAGGACGTGGGAGTGGGCCTAGGCAGGGTACTGTTTCAGAGGGTCGGTGCAGACCCAATGTCCTGAATGGCCTCTTTCTGCACTGTAGGGATTCTATGGGATTTGCTCTATCTCCCACTCCCTAATTCCTCTCTTTGTTATTTTTGGAGATATGGACAATAGGACTTGCATGAGAACAGCGGTGGGTTAAGTAAAGGTGCCCATCTGTAAAGGGAATGCTGGGTCACCTCACTTATTGGGACAGTTTGTCGTGAAGATATTTACATTGATTAGCGGATTTTTAAAAAAACCTGACCCAAGTTGTTGGCCTTAGAATTAGAGAATGATCATTGCACAGAAAAAGGCCATTTGGCCTGTCAAGTCAAGGCCAGCTCGCTGCAGGAGCATTTCAGATCGTCCCACTTCCTTGTCAAGTAGAAAAGGGAAGAAAGGTTTAGGTGGAGACTTTAGAGTTTGTGTAGCTGATTGCATGGCAACCAATGGAGAATTGGCTGTACCAGTCACTCAGGCAGTTAATAAAGCTTCCTCATTGAGGATTACTTCTCCAAGGTAATTACGGATGACCAGCTTCGCCATACCGTGTTCATCAGAATGAATAACATTTCAAACAAAATCAAGTGGTCCATGCACTGGAATCAGGATGGGGATATTTTTGCTGTCGTTCTCTGACGCTGGCAGGTTTTAATGATGTAGAGTTTGGACCCCCAAATACACGACCTACAAGGCTGATGGGATCTGAGTCCTCAGGAACTTTCAATAGGCAATAGAACGGTAAGAGGACTAATTTATAGCTAGGGTGGAAAAATTGGAATGTACGACCAAATCGGAATGATCTTACATAGAGCTGACACAAACGTAGCATGCCGAATAGGCTTCTCCTGTGCTGTAAGATTCTTACAATCCCTACAGTGCAGAAGGAGGCCATTCAGCCCATCGAGTCTACACCGGCCCTCTGAAAGAGCACCCGACCTTGGCACACACCCATCCCAATCCCTGTTACTCCACCTAACTTTTGGACTAAGGGGCAATTTAGCATGACCAATCCACCCAAGATGTAAACTTTTTGGACTGTGGGTGGAGCACCCGGAGGAAACCCAGGCAGACAGTTCACACAGTCAGTCACTCAAGGTCGGAACTGAACTTGGGTCCCTGGCGCTGTGAGGCAGCTGTGCTAACCATTGTGCCACTATGCCGCCCGCATGTATGTTCCCGAAAAAATGGTTCAAAAGCTGCATCGATCCTCCGCCTGGTAGGGGGCCAGAAGGCACACAGTGTAGAGCTCCCGGCTCCAGCTGCAGAGGCGGCCGGAGAATTGCCGTGCAACATGGCGCCGGCCGAGCGTGGACCCCGCCTGCCAAATAGTGCCCCCCATTGGCCAGGCTCACCACTCCCGGACTACCACCCCACCAGTGCCCCCAGCCCCTGCCAAAACCCCCTCTGCCCACGGATCGTCTCCCCCCCCCCCCCCCACCCCACCCCCCTCCCCCGACTGTGGCGGCGCTGGACTCAGTCCGGGTCCCCGAACAAAAATAGCACAAGCGCCCCACGCCGTTGGGAACTCGGCCCATCGGGAACGGAGCATCGGGGGGGAAGGGCCTCAGGTAACGTCCTGAGGCCCTCCCGACGCCCTGCGGCGCATTCTGCCATTTCGTTGCCAACGGGAACTCTCCGGTTAATCGCCGAACGTGATTTTGGCGTCAGAGACAGGAGAATCCAGCCCTAGGCTTTTTAAATAACTGGAACGGTCATGCTGTCTAAATCAACCCATATAAACATGGTCCACGTTTCCACAACGCCGCAAATAGGGCAGGAATCTTGGAGCTATTGCAAACCATGGGTGTCAGGGGCTACTGCGTGCGATACCCTCCACCCCAGGTCCCCAATGTTAAGGTGGAGGACTCCTCCGCAGAGGGACCGCCACTGGGAAACTCCGGCACCGGACGGCCACAAGGGGCACCAAGGCGCGTCCGGGTGTCAGGCTAGGGCAAAGAAGGGAAGGGCCTGCAACACCAGCCCCTACAGGAAACCCCTCCGCACAGTAAGAAAGGGCAGCAAGGGCATCCTTCATCACAATTTGGATTTAATTTGTGCAGTAATTGGATTCTGGGAGATGGAAGACCACTAGCTGCCATTGGGCGCCTGTAATGATTTAAAATAGTTTTTGAAAACGCCTGCTGTGGAGACTTGAGAATGTTAAACTATGAATATCTGCAATCTGAGCTCAGGGAGACTCTTTGACGAGGTAGTGTTAATAAATCCTCTACGCAACGGTGGTCAAGGCGATTTCTGTTGTGATATCTTCATCCCATAATAACCAGTAGGTTCATGACTGTCACTGGATTTATTTATACGCAATTGGAAAAACTGCATTTACGACAAAATACTTTAACGTGCGTGAGGGCTTTATAACAGTGACTGCACGTCAAAAGAACGTCAATGGCTGTAAACTGCTTTGGAACATTCTTAGGTCATGAAGGACATTATAAAAATGCAGTTCTTTCCTTTTAAAATATCGTAATGTTGGGTGACGGTTTAAACAACTGATAATGGAAAGCACAGAGTCCATCATACATCTCCCACTTTACACATAATTCAATGGAAAGAGAGACTGGGAGAATCAAATAACAGTCAACCAATCCAATCTCTGCGCACTGTGACTTGAAGTTAAAATTCATGCACTTTTCATTATTCTTTCATGGGATATCGGCATCAGTGGAAAGGTCAGCATTTGTTACCCATCCCTGATTGCCTTTGAACTGAGTCGCTTTTGTAGGATCCGTATCGTACAGAAGGAGGCTATTCGGCCCATCGCTTCTGCACCGACCCTCTGAAAGAGCACCCCACCCAGGTCCACAAACCCACCCCATCCCTGCAACCCTTGCACTGTGGGGGGAAACCCACGCAGTGACGGGGAGAATGTGCAAACTCCACACAGACAGTCACCCAATGTTGGAAGTGAACCCGGGCCCCTGGCGCTGTGAGGCAGCAGTGCTAACCACTGTGCTAGCGTGCCGCCCTGTGCTTGCTGAAATATTTCAGAGTCAACCACTTTGCTGTGGGTCTGGAGTCACATGTGGGCCAGACCAGGTAAGGACGGCAGATTTGATTCCCTGAAGCATGATGAGCTTTTACGACCATCGATGATAATTGCAGCAGTCACCATTACTGCAAACTAGTTTTGGATTCCAGATTTTATTAATTGAATTTAGATTTCACCCCCTGAATTGGTGGGATTCAAATCCAGGTCTCCAGTCTGGGCCTCTGGATTACTAGTCCAGTGACAATACCACTATGCCACCGTCTCCCCACAATTTACATTATCAGAGATAATTTAAATTACCCCACTGCGAAGGAGTAATCTTCTACCATGATGAACTTTACATCCACTTGAACTGATATCGCACGTTCAGCACAGGAAACATTCGAAAGCGTTTTTCAAGGAGTGATGGGTGTCACGTGATAGTGGAAGAGTTGGGAGAGATGCCAGAAAGCTTGGTTTGAAAAGGCGGAGGGTGACGGGAAGAAGTAAAGTAGGGGTGGGGGATGGGTGAGGGGGTGTTTACGGAAAGAATTCCGAGAGGGATTTTCATACCGAAGATAATGGGGAATGCAGGACTTAATGTATGAGGAAGGCGGACTGGGGGGGGGTCCTACAATTCTGCCTTTAGAATAAAGCAATTAACAATGTAGGAAGGATCTCAGCCTGAAATTATTTGAAGGCTAACATGGTGGCATCGTACAGAGCAGAGAGGTCATTTTAAACTTGTATAAGGCACCGATAGACCTCAGCTGGAGTACTGTTCTGGCCACAGCAACTTAGCAGGGATTCGAAGGCATTGGAGAAAATGCAGAAAACATTTATGGGAACAGTTCCCGGGTTATGAAATAAGAGGAGGGAAGTTGGGGAAAGGAGGCTGGGAGGAGATTTGATAGAGGAATTAAAAATCTTGAGGGGGCCGGGACAGAGTAGATAGGGAAAACATTCCGCTGGCGAAAAGAGAAAGAGCGAGACGGCACAGATTTAAAGTAATTGGGAAAAGAAACAAAAATGATATGAGAAAAAAATGGGCGGGATTCTCCAGTCCACCAGTCGCGTTTTCCTGGGCGGCGCACCTTTGCCGGCAGTGGGATTCTCCGTTCCCGCCAGCCGCGATTTCCTGGGCAGCTCACCCTTGCCGGCAGCAGGATTCTCCGTTCCCGCCAGCCGCGTTTTCCTGGGCAGCTCACCTTTGCCGGCAGTGGGATTCTCCGTTCCCGCCAGCTGCGATTTCCTGGGCAGCGCACCCTTGCCGGCAGCAGGATTCTCCGTTCCCGCCACCTGCCAGTGTGATTTCCCATTGTGGCCACCCCATGCCACCGAGAAATCCGTGGGCATTGGTGCACCAACTGCTCAACGGAGAATTCTGACGGCGAGAATGCTGCCCAATACTTCCACGCAGTGAGTGGCTAGGGTTGGAATGCGCTGCCCGAGAGCTTGGTGCAGGCAGGTTCAATTGAGGCACTCAAAAGGGAATCAGACTGTGATCCGAAAAGGAAGAATGAACAGAGTTGCGGGGGGAAGCGGGAGTATGGAATTTGCTCATTTGGGGAGTGGGTACAGACACGATGGGCCGAATGGTCTCCTTCTGCAATGTAACAATTCTGTGCTTCTGTAAAAGAAGGGACGAAGAAAATGACATTGAAGACAGAATAGTGAGCAATAATTAATGAATCAAACTTAAAAAGAATAAAGGCGCGAGTCTGGGTGGGAAAAGACAGTGGAGACACTATTACATTTATGTATAAAAAATCATTGGAAAAGGCAATTGTACCTGAGGACTGGCGGGCAATCATTATGATTCCCATTATTAAAATGGTGGATAGAACAAGTTCAGGGAACTATTGAGCAGTTAGCTTCATGTCAGCTACAGGGAAGATAATGGAATCTTCAGTCAAAGATCTAGTGGAAAAAAATCGAGAAACTGCAAATAAAAATCAAGTTTTCAGCATGGCTTTGAAAGGGAAAGTCACACTTTGACCGACCTTAGTCATTAATGAAATAAAAATAGTGAGCATTGGGTTATGATTTTAAAGTGTGGTGTTTGAACATTCTCTCCGTGTCTACATGGGTCTCACCCCCACAACCCAAAGATGTACAGGTTAGGTGGATTGGCTAAATTGCCCCTTAATTGGGAAAAAAAATAATTGGATACTCTAAATTATTTTTTAAAATGATTTTAAAGTGATCTTTAAAACCTTTGAAGCTTTTGTATAACTAGGGCAGTAGAAAGGGTTTTAAACGAAATAATGGGGGCAAGATATCAGTTTTGAAAGATGTGATCAATGAAATAGAGAAGATACTTAAATATTTTAAAAACAAAACTTTCCAATTAAGGGGCAATTTAGCATGGCAAATCCACCTATCCTGCACATCTTTGGGTTATGGTGATGAGACCCACGCAGACACAGGGAGAATATGCAAACTCCACACGGACAGTGACCCGGGACTGAGATCGAACCTGGGTCCTCGGCGGCACCATGCCATCCCGAAATAGAGAAGATAAGGCAGGAGAGCAGGCCAGCAATAAGAGAAATGATGACTAAAGCATGGCAGGAAGGGACAGATTGTATAATCATAAGAATGTCCCAGCAGATAAGGCTAGGGGTTACAAGAAAATGTAAAAACACAGAACTAGCCTTTGAATCTGAATGTATGGAGCGTTTAGACATTGAATTTACAGTGCAGAAGGAGGCCATTCAGCCCATCGAGTCTGCACCAGCCCTTGGAAAGAGCACCCTACCTCAGCCCACACCTCCACCCTATCCCCAGTAACCCCACCTAACCTAAGGGCAATTCAGTATGGCAAATCCACCTAACCTGCACATCTTTGGGCCGTGGGAGGAAACCGGAGCACCCGGAGGAAACCTGCGCAGACACGGGGAGAACGTGCTGACTCCACACAGACAGTGACCCAAGCCAGGAATCAAAGCTGGGACCCTGGAGCTGTGATGCAACTGTGCTACCGTGCCACCCGGCAACAAAACAGATGAACTGACAGCACAGGTAGAGATAAATTTGGATAATTTGAGAGGCATTACTGAGCTCCAGGATGGCAAAGGCTGTGACCTGAATATTCGAAGATACAGAACATTGAGGAATAATAATAATAATAATCTTTTATTTTCACAAGTATGAAGTTACTGTGAAAAGCCTCGAGTTGCCACATTCTGGCGAGGACAGGAAGCTTCAGGAAATGGTGGCGGGGTAGCTCTGTTAGGAAAGGTTGACATTGATACAACAGAGGGAGAGGACCTTAGGTCTGGAGATCAAGATGGGGAACCAATTTGGGCAGGGATGAGAAATAGTAATGTTAAGAGGTCACGTGTGGGAGTGGTTTATAGGTTTCCTAACAGTAATTAATTAGACTGTAGGACTGTATATACAGGAAGAAATAATGAGAGGTTTGTGAGAGCGGTACAGCGGTAAGGTTTTAATCTTACATTTAGAGCCAACATTGGCAAACACAGCCTGGATGCTGAGTTCCTGGAGTGTTTTCAGGACAGTGCTTCAGAGCAGCTCATTTGAACACCAACCGAACAGCAGACTATACTTGATCTGATAATGTGCAATGAGGTAGGATTAATTAATTACCTCATACGCAGCTGCCCCTGAGGATCGATCATAATATGATTGAATTTCACTTCCAGTTTGATGGAGAGAGGAGTGGATCTAAGACTAGTGTGTTAAATGTAAATAAGGGCAATTATGAGGGCGTGAAGACAGAGCTCGCTAAAATACTCCAGAAAATTAGGTTGAGGGATGGGTCAGTAGAGATGCAATGGCAGACATTTCAGGAGATATTTCAGAAAAGATATATTCCAGTAAGGGTGGGACACACGGCTAACACATTGATAACTAAGGAAGTTAAAGATGGTATTAATTTGGTGGAACAGTGGTTAACATTGCTGTCTCACAGCACCAGGGACCTGGGTTGGATTCCAACCTTGGGCGACTGTGTGGAATATGCACGTTCTCCCCGTGCCTGCATGGGTTTCCTCCGGGTCTCCCGGAATCCTCCCACAGTCCAAAAATTAGGTGGATTGTCCATTTTAAATTGCCACATAGTGTCCAAAGATTAGGTGGGGTTATGGTGACAGGGCAAGGCAGTGGGGCTATGTAAGATGCTCTTTCAGAGGATCAGTGCAGACTCGATGGGCCAAATGGCCTCCTTCTGCACTGAAGGGATTCTATGATTCTATAAAAGAAAAAGTTTATAATTCTGCAGGTCAGAAGACTGGGCAGAATGGAAAGAACAGTAAAGAATGATGAATGGATTAATGAAGAGGAAATTAGTGTACGAGAGAAAGCTAGCTATTAATATTAAAACAGAAAGTAAGTGTTTGTGCAGGTGTTTAAAAAGGAAAAAAGCAATAAAGTGAATGCTTGTCTTCTAGAGAGTGAGAATGGAATTATCATAATGGAAGATAAGGAAATGGATGAATTGAACAGTTATTTTCTGTGTCTTCGCTGTGGGGGATACAAATAACATGCTAGTGAATCAGGAGGTGAAAGAAAAGGAGGAACTTACAACAATTACAATTGGCAGGTAAAGGCTACTGAGAGAATTATGCAAGTTAAAAGCTGACAAATCTCCAGGTCCCAATGGACTTCGTCCTCGACTCTTAAAGAAGTGGTTGCTAAGACAGTATCAGTTTCAATTTTCCCGAATGTCTTAAATTGTGGAAAGGTCCCATCAGGTTGGAGGACAGTAGATGGGATTTTCCATGGCCCTTGCTTGTTTTGCAACGACGGGAAACAGCCCGCTATTGGCCATCAGCAAGATCTTATGGTGCCACTGCTGTCAACAGGGTTTCCCGTTGTATACACCCCCCCCCCCCCACCGGTAGGAAACCCACAGCGGGGGTTCGCCATCAGTGGGGCCGGATGATCCCGCCAGCGGGAACAGCCAGAAAATTCTCACCAGTGAATGTAACTCCTCTATTCAAGAAACATGGCAGACAGAAGGCATGAAAGTAATTATAGGGCAGTAAGCTTAGTGCACCGTCATCTATTATTAAGGAGGTTATAGTGGGTCACTCAGAAAGTCTCACTACTAACAAGCAGTCAACATGGCTTTGTGAAAGGGAAATCACGTTTGACTAATTCATTAGAGTTCTTTGAGGAAGTATCAGGCAACGTGGATAAAGGGGAACCTGTGGATATGCTGTACTTAGATTTCCAGAAGGCGTTTGACAGGATGCCATGTCAAAGGTTGCTCTGTAAAATCAGAGTTCATGGCGTAGGGGGTAACATATCAGCATGGATAGAGAATTGGTTAGCAAACAGGAAACGGAGAGTAGGCATAAATGGGTCATTTTCGGGTTGGCAAGGAGGAACAAATGGAGTGCCAGAGAGATCAGTGCTGGGGTCTCAACTATTTACAATCTATATTAATGACTTGGATGACCAGGATCGAATGTATGGTTGCTAAATTTTCTGATGACCCAAAGATAGGTTGGAAAGTAAGTTGTGAGGCGGACATAAGGGGTCTGTAAAGGGATACAGATTTAGTGAGTGGGCACAAATTTGGCAGATGGAGTCTAATGTGGGAAAATGTGAAGTTGTCCGTTTTGGCAGGAGGAATAGAAACGCTGCATAACATTTAAGTGGAGAGAGATTACAGAACTCTGAGGCGCAGAGGGATCTGGCTGTTCCGGTACATGAATCAGGAAAAGTTAGTGTGGAGATACAGCAAGTGATTGGTAAGAAAAATGTAATATTGTTGTTTATTGCAAGGGACATGGAATAGAAAAGCAGGCATTGTTTTGTGCAAGGAGTTATTTGTGACCACATCTAGAGTTGCCAGTTTTGATTTCCTTATTTAAGAAGGGATATAAATGCATTTGAAGCAGTTCAGAGAAGGATTACTTGACTGATACCTGAGATGGGGAGGGTGGGGGTGTTATCATACGAGTAAATGTTAGACAGGCTGGGTTTGTATCCATTGGAGTTTAGAAGAATGAGAGATGATCTTATTGAAACATAAGGGGCGGGGTTCTCCGACCCCTGCCGGGTTGGAGAATCGCCGGGAGCCGGCGTGAATCCCGCCCCTGCTGTCTCCCGAAGTCTCCGGCACCAGAGATTCGGCGGGGGCGGGAATCACGCCATGCCTGTCGGCATGGGCCGCGATGGGCCGAAGTCCCGCCGCTGTCATGCTGGTCCCACCGGCGTGAATCAAACCACCGACCTTACCAGCGGGACCAGGCGGCGCGGGCGGGCTCCGGGGTCCTGAGGGGGGCGCGGGGCGATCTGGCCCCGGGGGGTGCCCCCACGGTGGCCTGGCCCGCAATCGGGGCCAACGATCGGCGGGCGGGCCTGTGCCGGGGGGGGGGGGGGCACTCTTTTCCTTCTGCCTTCGCCATAATCTTCACGATGGCGGAGGTGGAAATGATCTCCTCCCCTGCGCATGCACGGGGATGACGTCAGCAGCCGCTGATGCTCCGGCGAATGCGCGGACTTCCGCCGGCCGACGAAGTCCCTTCGGCCCTAGCTAGTGTGGCGCCAAAGGCCGTTCCCGCCGGCCGGCGGGGTGCCAACCACTCCTGCGCGGGCCTAGCCCCTCAAGGTTAGGGCTTGGCTCCTAATGGTGCGGAGACTTCCGCACCTTTGGGGCGGTCCAACGCCGGAGTGGTTCACGCCACTCCATCCTGCCGGGTCCCGCTGCCCTGCCGGGTAGGGAAGAATCCCGCCCCAGATTCTGGAATGGTGAATGCTTAGAGGATGTTTCTCCGCGTGGAAGAGTTTAGAACCAGGGGACACAGTTTAAAAATATTTCCCATTTCAGACAGAGGTGAGAAGAACTTTTTTCTCCCAGAGGGTTGTGAGTTTTTGGAAGTCTCTTCCTCAGAGTGCGGCGGAGGCAGGATCAATTCATATTTTTAAGACAGAGGTAGATAGACTCTTGACCATTCAGGGAGTCAGTTATGGGGGAAGGGTGGCAGGAATATGGAGTTGATGCCACACTCAGATCAGCCATGATCATATTGAATGGTGAAGCAGGCTCGAGGGGCCAAATGCCCACTCCTGCTTCTAATTCGTACGTTTGTATTTTTGCATGTTTGTGTGTGCCTCATAATCCTACTGGGTATAACAGAGGTCCGATTATATCTGTGCATAACTCAGTGTTGCCTTGACTTAGAGATAGAAGTCAAGTCTCTGAGGAGGATGGTTAGAGGAAGTCACGTCGAGGATTTGGACAAAATCCGAGGGCCGCCAGTTGATAATAAATCTTCGAGAGAGATGTCATAGTGGGGTTACATTATTGGTGAGCCGCAGTCTTCTCAGGAGATCTTTCAGCTGGGTACCATGCTGGTCTGTATGGAAGCACAATAGGTTACATACTGTTACAATACACTCAGCTAAACTCATTCTAGTGTTGCTCTAGGGGAGCTGCAACTAGTCTCAAGTTGAAAGGATTCACCAATGTTAGGTCACTGTACAGTGCTCCGTGTCCCAGGGCGTGTGTGTATGTGTTAGAATAGGTGAGTTTGTGTGTGTGTTAGTGAATATGAGTGTGTGAGTGTCTGTATGTACAAGGGTATGTGAGTGTTTGTGTATATGTGTATGAGTATATACGTGTGTGTTAGTATATGAGTGTGTGAGTACCAGTATATATGTATACTGCCAGGGGCTGGTTTAGCTCACTGGGCTAAATCACTGGCTTTTAAAGCAGACCAAGCAGGCCAGCAGCACAGTTCGATTCCCGTACCAGCCTCCCCAAACAGGCGCCGGAATGTGGCGACTAGGGGCTTTTCACAGTAACTTCATGAAGCCTACTTGTGACAATAAAAGTGATTTTAATTTTTTCATATGTAGGTATATCTGTGTGTGTGTGCATGTGTGTGTGTATGTGTGAGTATGTGTAAATATTGGGACAGAACAGGATTGGGCATGGATATGATACTCCCACCGTTGAACAGGCTGTCAAAACTGACTGAATAGTTCCACACGTGAAACCATGGCTGGTTGGATGAGGTGCTGTAGGTGTACCAGTGTTGTACACCCCACCAGGAGCCAATATCTCCAAGAGAGAAGGGAAGGATGAGAACTGCTGAGGAAGTAGGCCATGTTGGAGCTGGACTCTGCAGCTGCCCAGCATTAGCTCTTCATGCCTGAGTCTAGTTATTGAGTGGCCAGTTATTCACTTGAGTTTAGAAGGGTGAGAGGAGATTTGATTGAAAGCTATAAAACTCTAAGAGGGCTGGACAGGCTAGATGCAGGGAAGATGTTTTCCCTGGATGGGGAATCTAGAATCAGGGGTCACAGTCTCAGGATACCGCATAGACCATTTAGGATTGAGACGAGGAAATATTTCTCAAAGGGTAGTGAACCCATGAAACCCAATTCATTTTTTCCAATTAAGGGGCAATTTAGTGTGGCCAATTCACCTACCTTGCACATCTTTTGGGTTGTGGGGCGAAACCCACGCAAACACGGGGAGAAGGTACAAACTCCACACGGACAGTGACCCAGAGCCAGGAGCGAACCTGGGACCTCGGCGCCGTGAGGCAGCAGGGCTAACCACTGCGTCACGTGCTGCCCTAATTTATTAGGTTTTAATGGCATCAAGGGTATGGGAGAAAGTGGGAATATGGCATTGAGATAGAGGATCGGCCATGATCATACTGAATGGCGGAGCAGGCTCGAGGGGCCAAATGGCCTACTCCTGTCCCTAGATTTGATGTTTCTATGTTGTGTTATGATGGCACTTGAGTCCAGACCCTGTTTTCAATCATAACTGCACATGACCACTTTCACCAAAGTGCAAAGTGCTGGCGTTGTTCCTCTTCTCACTGAGTTTGGATGCTGAGATCAATACCAGTTGGTCTTCGCACACCCGTACTCAGGTAGGCTAACTGGGTACAGACCGAAGGTTGAACTTGTGACTGTCCTGGCTTGTAGGGAGGCTGTGCCAAGCTGGCTGGAGCATTATCAGCTGAGCCTTCCGGGAACCAGGAAGTCATCTGTTTGGGGGCATTTTCCGGGCTTTTCGAGCTCGGGAATATTTTGAGTACCGCGCTGAATGCCGAGTGAGTAATTCAGTGACTGGAGGATAAGGCTGCGTGCTGACAAATCCGATCATTTTACTTTTGATGTGAAATAAGTGTGTGGAATTTCACAGACAGGCAGCAGACTTGTAATTGGATCATCACGGTACTGCAACATCCAGCTGTGAGAAGAGCAGAGGCAGGTGGGATTGCGGAATGTGTCTGGAAAATCTGCAGCAGCTCACTGAAACCTGAGCCATTGTGTTGTAAATAGAAGAAAATTAAGAAGAGGTTTCATTTCTGTGACGCCTTTCGCAATCTCGGGACTTCCCAAGACACTTCACATCCAATGAAGTATTTTTCAGAAGCGCTGTGATATGGGATGTTAAGCATCCACCTGAATAGTTAAATATGTTTAACGCCTCCTTCTCAAGGCTTTCAAGTCATCAAAAGCCAGACCAAAGGTGTTATGTAAACTCCTACATTTCCACAGAAATCAGCCACAGAAACCACCCGAAAACCTTTTCACAATTACGACAATGGTCAAACCACAAATGCTGATTAAAGTGTCTAACATCTAGTTTCCAATGGTCTGACACAGGACTGAGTGCCAAGTCCATGATGGTAGGCAAGCTTCATCGCACAGACAAACAGAAGGGAAATAGTGGTGTCAGAGAACAAGAAAAGGTTCTCTTTCTGGACGGCTACTGCAAGGAAAATGAGTCTCAATATTAATTTTTTTGAAATGTCATATACTGGGAAACAAGCTTGTAGGGGTGTGACTGGTTTGAATCGGAGGCAGATAGATTGCAAAGGTCAAATATCAATCAAGGAGGTATAAAGTGGTTTGGAATAGTAGTGAACAAAATCCAGGAGAACCTGAACAGGAATTTATATGAAACAAATAAAATAAGCGGTTTAATGCTAGATGTTGTATTTCAAAAGGAAATGAAATGAAAAATGAAAATCACTTATTGTCACGAGTAGGCTTCAATGAAGTTACTGTGAAAAGCCCCTAGTCGCCACATTCCGGCGCCTGTCCGGGGAGGCTGGTACAGGAATCGAACCATGCTGCTGGCCTGCTTTAAAAGCCAGCGATTTAGCCCAGTGAGCTAAACCAGCCCCATCCCAGAACATATACAATTGGGAGATTGTAAAAAAGATGAGGCAAAATAGGATAGGTTCATGTTTAAAATATAGTAGCTATAAAATAAGGTTTGATCAATTCTGGGAAAAGGAATTTCTAAAGGGTTGGTAGCAATGGAATGTAAGATCAAAGGATAAAATAGATTTGAGGAAACATTGAAGACTGTATTGGTGGCTGTGAGATCCTGAACAAGACAGTTGTTGAAGCCAGATCTGTGAACAGCAGTTTTCTGCCACCTTTAGAGAACAACAGACCATTGTGTGGTAACAGTACTGCAATTTTACTGATTAGGAAATCTATAAGGACTGTTGCCATCAAAAAGGTTGGTGGGGGGGGGGGGGGGGGGGGGGGGGGGGGGGGGGGTGGGGGGGGGGGGGGGGGGGCGGTTAGCTTTGGATTTATTTAAACCAAAATCTTTTAGGGAATGTTTGTAAAGTACTATTACTGAGTGAAGGTGTTTTTGAGTTTTAAGTGCTGTTTTCTTTTTTTTTCTTTATTCTAATAAACATTTAACACTAATATAAAATTATCACAATTGGTTGAGAGTTACCCTGACTTCAGAAACACAAATTGCAAAGTTGCTCTGGCAGCTGATTAAAGTTTCCCTTGGGAAATCTGCACTCCCTGGCACTCACCAGTTCCAAAGCACAATATAGGAACACCAATGTATCCCTGTTCATTTGGACAGGCGGTGAAGAGGGATTTGCTATTCTACCCAAAAGGAGAAGAGAGCTTCTGGTCAATGGAATCTGTACTTTTCTCCTCCATTTGTGTATTCTTCTCTCACTTAACAATTTTACGATTTAATACGTCAGTACAAGATGATAAAAGCCCACAAAAGAGTCTTTGCTTCTGCAGCCCTTTAAAACATTGCTGCAACACTGGGAACCACTGCCTCTTTTCCAGCGTTCTGCCAGTGGTGTCAATAGTTAGGGTCAATCCTGAAATTTTAGGTGGGACCAGCCGTGAAGGTTTGGCACTTTCTGAGCCTTTACCTCAGAGAGAAAAAAGGCTGCTCAAAAAATAAATACATCAGGAATAGTAACAAACTATACCAGGGTGGCACACCCTGCTCTCACTGGACTCCAGTTAATTCCTGACTTGCACTGACCAGTCAGGATTTGACCGCTGAAGGAGAACAAGATTAGGCTTTTTACTGATAACAATGTTACAACACTCTGGGCAAGTGCGCGGTCAATTCCAGCCCCACAGGCCTCGAAGTCCCAACACAAGTGAATTAACCGATAGTTTCATATAAAGTTTGCAGAACTTTTGGCCCCTTGACTGCTCAATATGTTATAGTCGCCAGGTTTGTAAGTTGAACATAATAACTTTATTTATAACAGGAACAAAGTGGAAAAATGCAGTAATAATGGAATAACAGCCAGATAATCTACTACCACCCTTTTTACCCACCCTCTAACAAAACACGCACAAGACAGGGACCCAGACAGGGAGGGGAAGGGGAAAAAAATAATAGGAAGTAAAATTAACTGAAGGATGAGTGACCTGGCTTCTGATGTCAAGGTTGTTGCGGAAGACTGTCCTCCCGGAATGGTTAACTACCGAAGACACTGGTATAGTGTTAGAGATGATCTCCTGGCTGGGGCATTCAGTCAGTAGTCACTGCCAATAGGTTTTCCCCTGGAGAGGCACTTTAACTTTTATTAACCCGGGCCTTCATTCAAAGGAGTTTCCAACTCCACCCAAATGACCAACAGCCTGACTGACATGAGTACAGAGTTTGCGCACAGGATTATAAAAATAGTTTTAAACTACTGACCCTGCCTTCAGCTGGGGGGGGGGGGGGGGGGGCTAGTGGCTGGATTGGATTTATTTGCAGTTCAGTCTGGCTGTGGAGAGAGAAAAGTATTTACTTTCGATCTTCAGAACGAATCCATTAGATGAATGAGGGAGATCAGGGTTGTGACCCTCCAGCTTCTGATGCTAAATGAAAGTAAAACCTGGTCTCACTAAGGAACGTTCCGGAGACAAAAGAACCAATCACTTCCTGTCCTATAGAAGAACCCGGCTTATGGGATAGCTCATTGGCCACCAGTCAAGTCAGTCAGTCCGGGTCATCACTGATGTCAGACCAAACAGCACATCCTGCTGGGTTTCCTGTTTTTAAATTAAAGGTAAGCTGCTTGTGCTTAAAACCATGAATAAGTCATGGACCAAAATTGCAATTGCACAATATAACCGAAATTAAATGGAAGAAAAGGGAACAGACAGGGTTAAACAGGTGGATCCTTACCATAAATATCTAACAGTTTCAGGTTACAGACACTGATGTTAGGGGCTGGTATAGCACAGGGCTAAATAGCTGGCTTTGAAAGCAGACCAAGGCAGGCCCGCAGCGCGGGTTCAATTCCCGTACCAGCCTCCCCGAACAGGCGCCGGAATGTGGTGACTAGGGGCTTTTCACAGTAACTTCATTTGAAGCCTACTCGTGACAATAAGCGATTTTCATCTCATTTTGTTTCATGTCCCCGCCTAACATGTTGGCTGGGTGCTCTGGTTCCCCAGCCGCGTGTTTCTCGGAGATGTGTTGTTCGCTGGCGGCGGGATTCTCTCTTTGCACTACTGTCAATGTCATATCCCATTGAAGACACCGCGTGCCGCCGGGTAACCCATGGGTGGGGTGTGCTGCAGTCGGGAACATGAAATGAAAAAATTGAAAATCGCTTATTGTCACGAGTAGGCTTCAATGAAGTTACTGTGAAAAGCCCTAGTCACCACATTCCGGCGCCTGTCCGGGGAGGCTGGTACGAGAATTGTACCGTGCTGCTGGCCTGCTTGGTCTGCTTTAAAAGACAGTGATTTAGCCAAGTGAGCTAAACCAGCCCATTCATGCCCCTCTCTAATCACCCTCTCCACCACCTCTCTCTAATCACCCCCTCCATGCCCCTCTCTCTAATCCCCCCCTCCCTGCCCCTCTCTCTAATCACCCCCTCCCTGCCCCTCTCTCTAATCACCCCCTCCCTGCCCGTCTCTCTAATCACCCCCTCCCTGCCCCTCGCTCTAATCCCCCCTCCCTGCCCCTCTCTCTAATCCCCCCCCTGCCCCTCACCCCCATCACCCCCTCCCTGCCCCACTAATCACCCCCCTCCCTGCCCCTCTCTCTAATCGCCCTCTCCCTGCCCCTCTCTCTAATCACCCCCTCCCTGCCCCTCTCTCTAATCCCCCCTGCCCCTCCCTCTAATCGCCCCCTCCCTGCCCCTCTCTCTAATCCCCCCCTCCCTGCCCCTCCCTCTATTCACACCCCTCCATGCCCCTCTCTCTAATCCCCCCTCCCTGCCCCTCTCTCTAATCACCCCCTCCCTGCCCCTCTCTCTAATCACCCCCTCCCTGCCCCTCTCTCTAATCCCCCCCTCCCTGCCCTCTCTCTAATTACTCCCTGCTCTCTCTAATTACTCCCTGCTCTCTCTAATTACTCCCTGCCCTCTCTCTAATTACTCCCTGCCTTCTCTCTAATTACACCCTCCCTGCCTTCTCTCTGATTACCCCTCCCTGCCCTCTCTCTAATTACTCCCTGCCCTGTCTCTAATTACACCCTCCCTGCCCTCTCTCTAATTACTCCCTGCCCTCTCTCTAATTACTCCCTGCCCTCTCTCTAATTACTCCCTGCCTTCTCTCTAATTACACCCTCCCTGCCTTCTCTCTAATTACACCCTCCATTCCCCTCTCTCTAATCCCCCCTCCCTGCCCTCTCTCTAATCACCCCCTTCCTGCCCCTCTCTCTAATCACCCCCTCCCTGCCCCTCTCTCTAATCACTCCCTCCCTGCCCCTCTCTCTAATCACCCCCTCCCTGCCCCTCTCTCTAATCACCCCCTCCCTGCCCCTCTCCCCCATCCCCGCCTCCCTGCCCCTCTCTCTAATCACCCCCTCCCTGCCCCTCTCCCCCATCCCCGCCTCCCTGCCCCTCTCTCTAATCAACCCCCTCCCTTCACCTCTCACTACCACCCCCTCCCTGCCGCTCTCTCTAATCCCCCCTCCCTGCCTCTCTCTCTACCCACCCTCCCTGCCCCTCTCTCTAATCCCCCCCTCCCTGCCGCTCTCTCTAATCCCCCCCTCCCTGCCCCTCTCTCTACCCACCCTCCCTGCCCCTCTCTCTAATCACCCGCCTCCCTGCCCCTCTCTCTAAACGCCCTCTCCCTGTCCCGCTCCCCTATCACCCCCTCCCTGCCCCTCTCTCTAATCACCCCCCTCCCTGCCCCTCTCTCTAATCGCCCTCTCCCTGCCCCTCTCTCTAATCGTCCCCCCTCCCTGCCCCTCTCTCTAATCGCCCTCTCCCTGCCCCTCTCTCTAATCACCCCCTCCCTGCCCCTCTCTCTAATCCCCCCCCTGCCCCTCCCTCTAATCGCCCCCTCCCTGCCCCTCTCTCTAATCCCCCCTCCCTGCCCCTCCCTCTATTCACACCCCTCCATGCCCCTCTCTCTAATCCCCCCTCCCTGCCCCTCTCTCTAATCACCCCCTCCCTGCCCCTCTCTCTAATCACCCCCTCCCTGCCCCTCTCTCTAATCCCCCCCTCCCTGCCCTCTCTCTAATTACTCCCTGCTCTCTCTAATTACTCCCTGCTCTCTCTAATTACTCCCTGCCCTCTAATTACTCCCTGCCTTCTCTCTAATTACACCCTCCCTGCCTTCTCTCTGATTACCCCTCCCTGCTCTCTCTCTAATTACTCCCTGCCCTCTCTCTAATTACTCCCTGCCCTGTCTCTAATTACACCCTCCCTGCCCTCTCTCTAATTACTCCCTGCCCTCTCTCTAATTACTCCCTGCCCTCTCTCTAATTACTCCCTGCCTTCTCTCTAATTACACCCTCCCTGCCTTCTCTCTAATTACACCCTGCTCTCTCTCTAATTACTCCCTGCCTTCTCTCTAATTACTCTCTGCTCTCTCTCTAATAACTCCCTGCCCTCTCTCTAATTACTCCCTGCCCTCTCTCTAATTACTCCCTGCCCTCTCTCTAATTACTCCCTGCCTTCTCTCTAATTACCCCTCCCTGCCCTCTCTCTAATTACTCCCTGCTCTCTCTAATTACTCCCTGCTCTCTCTAATTACTCCCTGCCCACTCTCTAATTACTCCCTGCTCTCTCTCTAATTACTCTCTGCCGTCTCTCTAATTGCCCCCTGCCCTGTCTCTAATTACACCCTCCCTGCCCTCTCTTTAATTACTCCCTGTCCTCTCTCTAATTACTCCCTGCCTTGTCTCTAATTACTCCCTGCTCTCTCTCTAATTACTCCCTGCTCTCTCTCTAATTACTCCCTGCACTCTCTCTAATTGCTCCCTGCTCTCTCTCTAATTACTCCCTGCCTTCTCTCTAATTACTCCCTGCTCTCTCTCTAATTACTCCCCGCCTTCTCTCTAATTACACCCTCCCAGCCCTCTCTCTAATTACTCCGTGCCCTGTCTCTAATTACTCCCTGCTCTCTCTAATTACTCCCTGCCCTTTCTCTAATTACCCCTGCCCTCTCTCTAATTACTCCCTGCTCTCTCTCTAATTACTCCCTGCTCTCTCTCTAATTACACACTCCCTGCCCTCTCTCTAATTACCCCCTGCCCTCTCTCTAATTACTCCCTGCTCTCTCTCTAATTACTCCCTGCCCTCTCTCTAATTACCCCCTGCCCTCTCTCTAATTACTCCCTGCCCTCTCTCTAATTACCCCCTGCTCTCTCTCTAATTACTCCCTGCCCTCTCTCTAATTACCCCTACCCTCTCTCTAATTACTCCCTGCTCTCTCTCTAATTACTCCCTGCTCTCTCTCTAATTACTCCCTGCCCTGTCTCTAATTACACCCTCCCTGCCCTCTCTCTAATTACCCCCTGCCCTCTCTCTAATTACTCCCTGCTCTCTCTCTAATTACTCCCTGCTCTCTCTCTAATTACTCCCTGCCCTGTCTCTAATTACACCCTCCCTGCCCTCTCTCTAATTACCCCCTGCCCTCTCTCTAATTGCTCCCTGCTCTCTCTCTAATTACTCCCTGCCCTCTCTCTAATTACCCCCTGCCCTCTCTCTAATTACTCCCTGCTCTCTCTCTAATTACCCCCTGCCCTCACTCTAATTACTTCCTGCTCTCTCTCTAATTACTCCCTGCCCTCTCTCTAATTACTCCCTGCCCTCTCTCTAATTACTCCCTGCTCTCTCTCTCTAATTACGCCCTGCCCTCTCTCTAATTACTCCCTGCTCTCTCGCTCATTACTCCCTGCCCTTTCTCTAATTACTCCCTGTTCTCTCTCTCATTACTCTCTGCCCTCTCTCTAATTACTCCCTGCCCTCTCTCTAATTACTGCCTGCCCTCTCTCTAATTACCCCTCCCTGCCCTCTCTCTAATTACTCCCTGCTCTCTCTAATTACTCCCTGCTCTCTCTCTAATTACCCCCTCCCTGCCCTCTCTCTAATCACTCCCTGCCCTCTCCCTAATTGCTCCCTGCTCTCTCTAATTACTCCCTGCCTTCTCTCTAATTACTCCCTGCTCTCTCTCTAATTACTCCCTGCTCTCTCTAATTACTCCCTGCCCTTTCTCTAATTACCCCCTGCCCTCTCTCTAATTACTCCCTGCTCTCTCTCTAATTACTCCCTGCTCTCTCTCTAATTACACACTCCCTGCCCTCTCTCTAATTACCCCCTGCCCTCTCTCTAATTACTCCCTGCTCTCTCTCTAATTACTCCCTGCCCTCTCTCTAATTACCCCCTGCCCTCTCTCTAATTACTCCCTGCCCTCTCTCTAATTACCCCCTGCTCTCTCTCTAATTACTCCCTACCCTCTCTCTAATTACTCCCTGCTCTCTCTCTAATTACTCCCTGCTCTCTCTCTAATTACTCCCTGCCCTGTCTCTAATTACACCCTCCCTGCCCTCTCTCTAATTACCCCCTGCCCTCTCTCTAATTACTCCCTGCTCTCTCTCTAATTACTCCCTGCTCTCTCTCTAATTACTCCCTGCCCTGTCTCTAATTACACCCTCCCTGCCCTCTCTCTAATTACCCCCTGCCCTCTCTCTAATTGCTCCCTGCTCTCTCTCTAATTACTCCCTGCCCTCTCTCTAATTACCCCCTGCCCTCTCTCTAATTACTCCCTGCTCTCTCTCTAATTACCCCCTGCCCTCTCTCTAATTACTTCCTGCTCTCTCTCTAATTACTCCCTGCCCTCTCTCTAATTACTCCCTGCCCTCTCTCTAATTACTCCCTGCTCTCTCTCTCTAATTACGCCCTGCCCTCTCTCTAATTACTCCCTGCTCTCTCGCTCATTACTCCCTGCCCTTTCTCTAATTACTCCCTGTTCTCTCTCTCATTACTCTCTGCCCTCTCTCTAATTACTCCCTGCCCTCTCTCTAATTACTGCCTGCCCTCTCTCTAATTACCCCTCCCTGCCCTCTCTCTAATTACTCCCTGCTCTCTCTCTAATTACTCCCTGCTCTCTCTCTAATTACCCCCTCCCTGCCCTCTCTCTAATCACTCCCTGCCCTCTCCCTAATTGCTCCCTGCTCTCTCTAATTACTCCCTGCCTTCTCTCTAATTACTCCCTGCTCTCTCTCTAATTACTCCCTGCCCTCTCTCTAATTACTCCCTGCTCTCTCTAATTACTCCCTGCTCTCTCTCTAATTACTCCCTGCCTTCTCTCTAATTACTTCCTGCTCTCTCTCTAATTACTCCCTGCCCTCTCTCTAATTACTCCCTGCTCTCTCTCTAATTACTCCCTGCCCTGTCTCTAATTACTTCCTGCTCTCTCTCTAATTACTCCCTGCCCTCTCTCTAATTACTCCCTGCTCTCTCTCTAATTTCTCCCTGCCCTCTCTCTAATTACTCCCTGCCGTTTCTCTAATTACTCCCTGCCCTCTCTCTAATTACTCCCTGCTCTCTCTCTAATTACTCCCTTCCCTCTCTCTAATTACTCCCTGCCCTTTCTCTAATTACTCCCTGCTCTCTCTCTAATTACTCCCTGCTCTCTCTCTAATTACTCCCTGCTCTCTCTCTAATTACTCCCTGCCCTGTCTCTAATTACACCCTCCCTGCCCTCTCTCTAATTACCCCCTGCCCTCTCTCTAATTACTCCCTGCTCTCTCTCTAATTACTCCCTGCCCTCTCTCTAATTACACCCTCCCTGCCCTCTCTCTAATTACACCCTCCCTGCCCTCTCTCTAATTACACCCTCCCTGCCCTCTCTCTAATTACTCCCCACTGCCCCTCCTGCTAAGGAATCTCTTCCTGCCCCATTTCTGCCCTCTCTCTCTAATCACCCCATCCCCGCCCCCTCACTCTCTCTCTCTAATTACCCCCTTCCCCGCCCCCTCACTCTCTCTCTCTAATCACCCCCTTCCCCGCCTATCATTCTAATCACCCCTTCCCCGCCCCCTCATTCTCTCTTATTAATCAACCCCTTCCCCACCCCTCTCTCTAATCACCTCTCTTTCACCGCCTTTCTAATTACACTGCCCCTCGTTCCCAGCCTGCCTCGGTGACCATTCCCTATGGTTTCTCTCCCATTTGCAGCTCAGGCTGAATGTGAAGCAGACGAGAATGCCCATTGCATGGAAGTTGCTATGTGAGTAGCTTGTTTGTTGTTTGTTGACAGAATCCACAAGTCCTGAGGAACTCTTCAGGAACCCGACATCGGATCATTGCTAAGAATAATGCAGCAAGTTTTCCAATGCCAGCGATTGGTGCGTTGTTCAGACTCTGGGCACTGGTTTGTTACGTGACACCCTGTCCCCTTCACTGATGCTCACTGCAGATTGCTGGATGTAAACAACTCTCTGAGGAGTTATTTCTGATCTGGGCCGTGATCAAATCTGGGAGAGGGAGTCCCATGCTCATTTGATACCTCCTTTTCTCCTTGGTGGAGATGTGAGCTGCCTGGAGAGGGCGACCGTGTGTTTGCGTGGGTCAGCCACCTTGGTTCAGACTGAATATCCAGTGCAAAGTATATTGGATCCATCCTTGACAACCCTGTCTCACTGCAGCACTCTTATCCAAAAGGTTGTGAGTTCAAGTCCCACACCAGAGGCTGATATCCTCAATGTTGTGTGGAGAGAGGAACCCAAATGACCCTTCCACAGAAGGGCCTTGGCAGACAGAACAGTCGAGGGTCAGAGGTCAAGTAAGGCTTTAATTAGATAATATTTGGAGCCCTGAGCTCAATTCGAGTCAGACAGTCAGAAAACGCTGTTCAAGCACTGGAGTAGGTGCAGGGAGGGGCAGCAGGACCGATCCCAAGCACTATGGGAGGAACAATGTGAGGCGGTCACAAAAGCTTAAGTATTGAAGTATAACATTGTGGTAGGCTACATCAGGGTATCGCGGTACCTAGGTGGGATGTACCTTATACTGTAGTATGAGTGGTAGAATCTGCCTGCTGGTTCCACCCAACAGGTGGAGCATAAGAGTCTGTGTTTCACCCACAGCAGTCATTCTGTACCGGAGCTGCTGGGGTAACTACTTATTCATTAAAGTCTTCAATTGGTCTACAATTTCGCTTCAGTAGTCATTGATCGTGCATCAAACATAAAGTGCGAATCATATTGCTGATTAAGGGGATCGGAGCAGAGAAGGTAAATTTACATTGGGTTAATCTTGAGATCAATTTTCATTTGTTTCCGGGCAGCATGTGGTGCAGTGGTTCGCACTGGGACTGTGGCACTGAGGACCTGGGTTCGAATCCAGGCCCTGGGTCACTGTCCGTGTGGAGTTTGCACATTCTCCCCATGTCTGCGTGGGTCTCACCCCCACAACCCAAAGATGTGCAGGGTAGGTGGATTGGCCACGCTAAATTGCCCCTTAATTGGAACAAAATAAATAATTGGGGACTCTAAAAAAGATTTTTTTAAATTTTCATTTGTTTCACCCAGAATAAATCCGGGAAGTCTAGCTTCGAGGTGGGTTCAGTACCTTTGTCCAAGAAACCCGGGCTTGAGTACTGACATTGAGTAAAGCCCAACACAATGGTGGCACGTCACACTGTGCAATGTCAATACCAGCCATCACTGAAAATCTCCATGCCTTCCCCATGCAATGCTGGTTCATTTCACCATCCAACTGGGTCTTTTTCCTGTGGACTGGCAGATGAGACTGTCACCATATTATAATATCCTCAGCATTCCTGTTCTTTACAGAATCAGACGCCAATCCCGAATCCAACCATAAACAATCATGGCTACAGCAATCTGATCAGCTAAATTCAACAATGAACATGCAGTTAATCCAATCCCTGATATCTTGTAGACTGGTCACAGGCTTCATGCTGATTTTTACAAGTAAATTGTCCACCATGCACAGATGGTGGCAGAATGGTGAAATGAAAAGAAAAATGGAATGAAAATCGCTTATTGTCACGAGTAGGCTTCAATGAAGTTACTGTGAAAAGCCCCCTAGTCGCCACATTCTGGCGCCTGTTCGGTGAGGCTGTTACGGGAATCGAACCGTGCTGCTGGCCTGCCTTGGTCTGCTTTCAAAGCCAGTGATTTAGCCCAGTGTGCTAAACAGCCCCTGTGAACCATGCACTAAACAGTGCACCGTGGTTAGCACTACTGCCTCACGGCGTCAGGGATCCAGGTTCAATTCCAGCCTTGGGTCACTGTCCGTGTGGAGTTTGCACTTTCTCCCCGTGTCTGCATGGGTTTCCTCCGGGTGCTCTGGTTTTCCCCCACAGCCCAAAGATGTGCAGGTTAGGTGGATCGGCCATGCTAAATGGCTGCAAGCTGTCCAGGGATGTGCAGGTTAGATTACGGGTGTAGGGCGGGATGGATCCGTGCAGACCCGATGGGTCGAATGACCTCCTTCTGCACTGTAGGCATTCTACGATGGGTGTTTGTGTAATGTCTAAGAGATATTTTTTTGGAGCAGTTTGTGACAGAGCCTACTGGGAAACAGGCAATTCTGGATTTGGTGATGTGTTATGAGGCAGACTTAATTAGGGAACTGAAGGTGAAGGAACCCTTCGGGAGCTGTGACCACAATATGATAGAATTCATCCTGTAGTTTGAAAGGGAGAAGCTGCAATCAGATGTAACGGCATTACAATTAAATAAGGGTAACTACAAAGACATGAGGGAGGGGCTATCCAGAGATGATTGGGAAAGGAGCCTAGCAGGGAAGACAGTGGAACAGCAATGGCAGGAGATTTTAGGAGTTATTCAGGAGGCACAACAGAAATTCATCCCAAGGAGGAGGAAACATGCTAAGGGGAGGACGAGGCAGCCATGGCTGATGAGGGAAGTCAAGGACAGCATAAAAGCAAAAGAAAAATCGTACAAAGTGGCGAGGATTAGTGGGGAGCCTTTAAAAGCGAGCAGAGGACAAGTAAAAAAGCAATAAAGGGGAAGAAGATGAAGTGTGAGTGCAAGATAATAGTAATATAAAGGAAGATAGGAAGAGTTTTTTCAATATATAAAAGGTAAGAGAGAGGCAAAAATAGACATTGAACCACTGGAAAATGTGGCTGTAGAAGTAAAAATAAGAAACAAAGAAAAGGCAAAGGAACTGAATAGTTACTTTGCATCAGTCTTCATGGTGGAAGGCACCAGTGGGAGGCCAGAGCTCCAGGAGAATCAGCGGGCAGAGGTGAGTGCAATGACCATCACTAAGAAGGTTCTGGGGAAACTGAAAGGTCTAAGGGTGGATAAATCACCTGGACCGGATGGAACTACACCCCAGGGTTCTAAAAGAGATAGCTGAGGAGATTGTGGAGGCATTGGTGGTGATCTTTCAGGAATCACTGGGGACGGGAAGGATCCCAGAGGACTGGAAAGTGGCTAATGCAACACCGCTGTTTAAGGGAAGGAGGCAGAAGACAGAAAATTTTAGCCGGTTAGCCTGACTTCGGTCATTGGTAAGATTTTAGAGTCCATTATTAAAGATGGAATCGCAGAGTATTTGGAAGTGCATGATAAAATAGGACTGAGTCAGCATGGCTTCGTCAATGTCTGACAAATCTGTTAGAGTTCTTTGAGGAAGTAACATGGAAGTAAGACAAAGGAGAAACAGTGGACATGATTTATTTAGATTTCCAGAAGGCCTTTGACAAGGTGCCACATAGGAGACTGTTAAATAAGTTAAAAGTGTTAAGGGTAAGAACCTGGCATGGATAGAGGATTGGCTGACTGGCAGCCGGTGATTAGTGGTGTGCCTCAGGGATCGGTGCTGGGACCACAACTTTTCACAATATACATTAATGGGCTGGAAGAAGGAACTGAAGGCACTGTGTTGCTCGTTCTGGTGAGTGCGCTTTACACTCAATTGGCTCTGTTTTATTACTTAGCTCTAGAGTCGCCAGGTATCCTTATGATACCACCACGAGGTTCAAGTTCAAGTTCAGATCAATGACTCAATACACCAGTTAGTAAGGTTCAATCAAACACATTTATTATTTACACAGTAAATTGATACTCATGCAACTAATACTAGCGGACTAAACTATTCCACCACTATGAGCCAATACTTATCTTTGATAAGGGAACCCACTGGATCAGGGAACAATGGCCTCTTGTTCTATCCTGAGACTGCAGGCTTCCCAGTTGGTATGGGCTAAGGGGTCAGGAGTGTCTATTCTTGTAGCGTGCGCTGGTTGACACTTACTTGTCGGTGTAGCTGTTGGCCAGGCCTCTCCTTCTCACGGTCAAGTTCTTAGAGAGCTGCTGCAAAGGTGTTCTGCTGGGAGGGCTGGCTAAGAGAGGGAGCTAAACTTGGGACCTGTCTTTTATAGGTCCCAGGGGCTTTGCGCCCTTTTGGGCGGACCCCGGGCTTACTGTCAATCGATTGGATCTCATACCAATCGATTGGTATGAATCGCCCCAATACTGAGGCTGTCCCTCGATCGCGGGGCGGTTCTTCCTGGCTTGTTTGTCTCCTTTCTTTCAGACTCCCGTTGGCGCCGGGAAGTCTGACCTGCTATAGAATGTCCCAATTGTAGCTAATCGTTGTATCCATTGTTCCCGGGGATCGCTTCATTAATATGCAAACTGCTGGTTTCGGTGCTGTCTGCTTTCTTTGCAGGCAGAATACACGGGAAGATTCTGCAACCTGCTTGTCTTTCTTAAAGTGTCCAATTTTCCCTGCATGCTTTGTAAATCGGCATTTTGGGTCGGGAAGTGGCCAACTTCGGTGGCTACACCTGTTGTTAAGTTTGCAGATGATACAAAGATCTTTAGAGGGCCAGGTAGCATTGAGGAAGCAGGCAGGCTGCAGAAGGACCTGAACAGGCTAGGAGAGTGGGCAAAGAAGCGGCAGATGGAATACAATGTGTAAAAGTGCGAGGTTATGCACTTTGGAAGGAGAAATGGAGGTATAGACTATTTTCTAAATGGGGAGGTGCTTAGGAAATCAGAAGCGCAAAGGGACTTGGGGGTCCTTGTTCACGATTCTCTAAAGGTTAATGTGCAGATTCAGTTGGCAGTTAGGAAGGCAAATGCAATGTTAGCATTCATGTCAAGAGGGCTAGAATACAAGAGCAGGGATGTACTTCTGAAGCTGTATAAGGCTCTGGTCAGACCCCATTTGGAATATTGTGAGCAGTTTTGGGTCCCATATCTAAGGAAGGATGTGCTAACCTTGGAAAGGGTCCAGAGGAGGTTCACAAGAAAGATACCTGGAATGAAGAGCTTGTCGTATGAGGAACGGTTGAGGACTCTGCGTCTGTACTCGTTGGAGTTTAGAAAGATGAGGGAGGATCTTATTGAAACTTACAGGATATGCGTGGCCTTGGCAGACTGGACGTGGAGAGGATGTTTCCACTTGTAGAACAAACTAGAAGCAGAGGACACAATCTCAGAATAAAGGGACGATCCTTTAAAACAGAGATGAGGAGGAATTTCTTCAGCCAGAGGGTGGTGAATCTGTGGATCTCTTTGCCACAGAAGGCTGTGGAGGCCAGATCACTGACTGTCTTTAAGATAGAGATAGATAGGATTAATAAAGGGATTGGGGTTATGGGGCGAAGGCAGGAGAATGGGGATGAGAAAAATATCAGCCACCATTGAATGGTGGAGCGGATACAATGGGCTGAGTGGCCTAATTCTGCTCCTCTGTCTTACGTTGGAGTTGAGGCTTCAGAAATTTGTTTTTCAGAGCCCCCTAGCAGCCAGAGTCTGAAATTACACAGTGACAGTTGACATGGCAAAATTGATTGGGAAATGTTGACATACAATTTATAGTGGTAAATGTTGACATGAAAATGTATGAATTAGGAGACTGTACCCTATACAAAGTTTAAAACAAATTGTAATCAGAATAACTAATCACACCATGAGAAAAAGGAAGACTGAGAAAAAGTACAAGATACATCTTTTATTATAAAATGTTTAAAATATTTATTAAGAAATTAAGTATTTATGTTTCTATAAAGACATAATTCTAATTACAATATGTGCAAAACATCATTATATACACTATTCATCTGCAAACATATATTGAAATCAGATATTAACAAGAGAGAAGCAACCCAGGGAGTCAAAATGTGGCAACATTCATTGTTACTATGTGAACAGCAGAATAATAGTGATGGAATGGAGGAAGCAAGCTTATTCACCCCTTCTGTACGTCTAGCATTCAAACCTAGGCTGTGAGGTGGGTTCTCACAATTGTTAATATCATTACAGACAATCCTTCCTCAGGTACTTTGCATTTAATCCCAAAGTATATTGGGGAGTGGTGGGATGGGGTGGAGGTGTTTTTCTGTCCACTTGCTGATTCTAGTCTTTCTGTTTTGCTAGTGGGACAGAAACCCCTTTATCCTCCACCTCCTGCTTCGACCAGGAGTGTTAATAGTGGCTGGGATTTCCGTATTCTGGATTCCTGGCTAGTTTGTTACCCCTTGCTGCCACACTGAAACAGTTAGTTGGATTTTGCTTTGCTGGCTGAAAAGCAGATGAAGGATGTGGATACTCTGTTCTTTCTCTGGAGTCTGTTCCCTCTGTGTTCAGGCACCCCTACCTCCACGTGACAACACTGTGGCACAGCGGTTAGCACTGCTGCCTCACAGCGCCAAGGACCTGGGTTGCATCCGACCCTGGGTGACTGTGTGGAGTTACCCATGTCTGAGTGGGTTACCTCCAGTTGCTCCAGTTTCCTCCCACAGTCCAAAGATGTGCAGGTTAGATGGCATTACAGGGATAGAGTGGGTGAGTGGGCCTAGGTAGGATGCTCTTTCAGATGGTCAGTGCAGACCCGATGGGTCAAATGGCCTCCTTCCACACTGTAGGGATTCTATGGATAACACCACTCTTACATTTACCATTTTAGTCCAAGTCACAGGAGACCAATGTAGGTACACGGGATCCTTGAGTTTAAGTCATTGCCACTGACTCCCTATCCCATTCTCGGGAGTCTACATGCATAGAAACATAAGGAGCAGGAGGAGGCCATGTAGCCCTTTGAGCATGTTCTGGCTATTTCAATAATAGAACAAGGCTTTATTCCACTTGTTATTGTTGACAAGTTTCCCTCTGGTATAGTGTAAAAGGACTATTTAAAAGGAGTAACAAGAGTGGCTGGATGGGCCCTGGTCTGAGAATTGTGCTGGCTACGGCCCCCACAAGAACAGCTCCTCAAGACCAATACGTTCATGGAAAATTTCAGACAACTGCTTTCGATGGTGCCATCAGAATCTGCCCTCTGCTCCTCCATGTCTAATATTCTTATAACCGGCAGATTGAGGAGAACTTTATCCCAGTGGCTTGAGGTGGTCTTAGAGATGGAAGGATGCTGCGTGAATCACGGCCCATTAGCATACAGGATTTCTCCCGAGTTTGGACACCATTTCACTTCAGTTAAACAATCTCTATCGCTAAATCTTACTACCCGGACAAACGTACGCACACCAGGGCTAAATTCTACTTGGCAAAGGCTGCTCTCCTTTACGTGTCTCTTAACATTGTTACAGAGCAACACACGAGTGTTGGTAGTCTCACAAATCTATTCTAACCGATCGCAAAAGTCAGATTAAAAAATGCAGCCACATCTCCACATTAACAGTAATACTGGCAGACACCAAGAAATATATTAAACACATACAGAAAAAAAAGGTCTATAAATATACACTCAGAATATTTACTACACAAGACCCTCTACAGTTGTCTCATTGCGCTTCAGAAACGAAGCATGTTCAATTCGGATCACTCCACCTCAGTGAAGTTTGTTTTAAGGGGGGAGAAAATAAGAATACAAATTAAATAGAGTTACTGTAGGAAGGTCCACCTCAGTGCACAGGCATTAGCTGCCCGATACTAAAATATTCACATCTCCTTGTTGCACAGTTCACATCCAAGAGCTAATCTCTACTGCCCCAACTCTTAGAGAAGATGTGTTTCTAGAATTAAATGGTCGGACATTGGCTGGAATTCTCCGGTTGTTGGAATTCAATTTTCCCCGCTCCCCGCCAGCAGGTTTCACAGCAGCGTGGGGTGGTTTCAATGGTATATCCCATTGACAAGTGGCAGGAAAATAGAATCCCGCCGCCAGTGACCGGAACGCGGCTGAGATACACGCAGCTGGGGGTCCGTGAATCCCCCTCCCACCCACATTATTGATGACTATCTCCTCAGAACATCAGGACCAGCGTGTGTCTGTGCTTTCCGAATGGCTGCTTATAGTTTCTTCCTACTGCATTTCATTGCCCCAAAGTTAAGGCAATCTGGGACGGGATTCTCCGATCACACTGCGGTGAGTGGGGGAATTTGGCTGAGAGACAATTTCTCCATCCTTACCAGCAGCGGTAGCGGAGCGGAGTCGCCACGGAGAATCTCTGGTCTCATCTTCTGAACAAGGCCTGTGTTTAGGAAGTTCCAAGAATTGGGCTGGAGTGATTAAGCACCCCCCCCAAAATTCGACTGCTAGACCTACTTTGTTTTCATTGCCATGGAACACTGACTTCACGAACAAAACATTTGGGAAAGGTTTTGCCCTTTTGTTATTAATGTGAGGCATGATCTTGAGCAAAATACACCTGTGCGTTCTTTGGAAATGTCGGAATTGCCAATGTGAGGTAAAGATTTGCCAAACACTTTCCGCAAGGATTCTGACTTTTCCATTCCCCACAAATTATACCATGGCTTTATGATCAGGAGGAGGCCATTCAGCCCTTCAAACCTATTCTACCATTTGATTAGATGTTGGCTGATTCGTACAACTCCATTTTCCTGTTTTGCCCTATAAACTTTGACATCCTTGACGAACCGGAAATCTGTGAATCTAGTCTTGAAAGCTCCAATTGATGCAACATTCGCCGCCATTTGGAGGCAGAAGCTTCCATAATTCTAATGCCCTTTGTGTGAAAAGAGTGCTTCCTGCCTTCATTCCTGCATGGCCTCGCACGATTATTAAGATCGTGTCCCCTTGTTCTTGAATCCAGCAGCAGAGGGCATAGTTCCTGTGGATCTACCCTATCAAGGGGCGGGAGTCTCCGTCCTTTCATGGCAGTGGGATTGTCCGTTCCCGCTGCAGTAAATGGGCGACTGGGCTGAGCGCCAGATTCTCCGTCCTCGCCAGCAGTGGTAGTGGGAAGGTCGCATCGGAGAATCCCGGCCCACAATGTTTTAGCAGCCCTCATGTCACAGATTGGCAATGGGGGAAGACTGAGGGACGTAACAAAATTGAAAGTCTCAAAATTACAGAGAGCCACAAAGTTGATGGACAAGTGATCACCATGGGACCCTACTGTCAACTCAAACTGTCCTAAAGTGATAGAAGCTGCTGACAATATGAAGGTCAAAGTTATGGGCAGTCTATTGGAGTATGCAGTGTGTTAGTGTACCACATGTTAATGCAGATTCCTCACATGCCAAGTGCTGGAATGTTGGCTGATCGGGAAAAGCTTTGAATCAGCTTGGCCGAACCCCACACAACAGCTGAGCCCCCATTTTAACCCAGCCGATCAGTGCGTTTGAATCCATGATTTCAGTGGAAAATCGGGCAGGGAATAAAATGGACATCTGGCCCAAACTCGCCCTGGGTTAGGTTAAAATTGGGGCTCTGATTACGGACTTGACTAGCAGTAGATTGGCGCCTGACTTTCTTCCCTGGTGAGTGCTTGATAACATGAGGCAGGGGGAACGAAGATAAAAATAGGAAAAAAAGACCAAAGAATCAAACATTTATGGAAATCTCTTTTTAAAAAAAAAAAGAGATTGATCAAGGTGTTGGAGCATTGGGCCTGGTTGCCTTGCACTTTGCCCTCTTCTTCATTAACACTTATCTCTGCCAGTCATTAATTGCAGAATACGTGGAATCCTAATGGAAAACTGGTCAGGTCCTGATTCTCCATCTAATGCAACATTCACGAGCTCAATCAGAAGTGCATTGGCAGAATGTCTTAGTATCCACCAGAAGTTGTCGGTGGCACTGGACACAGTTTCAGAAGAAATTGGAAAGTTAAAAAATAAATCTTTAAGTAAGGCTGCATTAGGTCAGCCATGGTACGCTTCCTGAGGTGTTCCCCATCTTAAAGGCTCCTCAGAGATTGCTATTGGTCTTCTTGAAGTTGGCCATCATTGACCCTCTTGCAGATGGACATCTTAAGCCTCCTTGGAGATGATCACCTTCTCGGGTAACTTTTGAGAGGTGTTTAGACAGTACCACAGGGGAAATAGAAACTAGCCATAATTCAGAAATAAGGGCCGGTCCAGTTTCCCCAGCAGCATGGTGGTGGCGTCAATGGGAAATCCCACCGATGAGCGGCAGGAGTCGAGACCCCCGCCATCAGTGAATGGTGCGCCACTAAGAAACACGTGGCTGGGGGACAGGAGAATCCAGCCCACGAACTCCCTATTTGTTTTACATTCAAATATCTAAGTCCCAATCCCGTTTTCAACTTTGGAAAGGAACTATGTCCAATGAACTAAAATAACATTAAAAATCCAACTATATATATCACCACATTAACTCTGATTAAATTAGATAAGGAAAAACATCAATATGAATAGTTTTTTGTTACAGTTAATTTGACCAGGTCTAAACCAAGCTTGCAAACTGGTTTAGAAGAGATGCTAGTCGTAAACCAACCTATTCAACCGAAGCTTAAAGATTAGCACTTGCTGGTTAGGTAGAATTTGTCCGCGTTCTTTGTCCCATTTTTAAAAAAACTTAATTTTCAGAGGTGCAAATCTAACAGCACATCCCGTTCTTTGAATCAACTGAGAAGATCTCACTTTTCTTGGACCCTTTCCAATGGATGTCGCCTTCATGTTTAATGGATAGTTGGTTTTTAAGGCAACAACGTGTTGGCTTAATGGGTCAACAGGCCCCCTAACGGAGGAGGCTCCAAGAGCTTGTGAGGGATGTACTGTACGTGGACCACTGGAAATAAACATCAACAGGCATGACAGATATAGCCATCGCAGGCACTTAACTCCAAAATTCAAATGTGCCATGAGAGCCGATGCTGCGAATGGTCATGAATCTAGTCTTTAGGGTTGGTTAAATAGGTCAGTGAACTGGACTGGTATGGTTGCCAGTGTAGACATGAATAGGCAGCAAAGTGGACTAGAGGGCACAGCAAATGGCCGCCAGTCGTGACAATGCAGAAGTCTTTCTTTTCTCCCGAGTCCGTCGTCGCTTACTCGGAAAACTTGTGGATGTCATTGTGAAGCATGTAGTAGGGGTAGGAGATCTCGTTCTGGTACGGGCAGTTGTAGTGGCACCGGCACTTGTTGGTCCACATCATACGCTTGGAGAATGTCTCACCGTCCTCGCAGAGGAAGCGCACGTGGATGGTGCGGGTCTGCGACGGGGTACAGCAGCGTCCGTCAGTGCAGGAGCCGCACCAGCGGGGTCTGTACGTCCGCACACTGGCGCATCCGGCGTAGGTGAATCGCACGGGCTCCTTGGCCTTCTTCATTCTCAAGCACTTTTTGCCTCTCTATCAATGAGGAAAGAGAAGAAGTGATAGGACCCCATCAGGATAAACCCAACACCAAATAACACACAAACACACAGTGCTCACGTCGCTCCTCCAGAGGCCTGATCTTATCAATGAGCCAGACCAGGATCGGGGGAGGGAGTCTCACTTGTCCATCGCGCATAGCTGGAAACTTTCCCGTCCAGTTACAAAGCAAACTAAATTAACCGTGTCAGCACACGTCAAAGGCCAACCCTTCACCTTGCATGTATTTAGAGGACGTGGATTATGAACCTTCACAGGGCTGGAATTAAATAGTCGCATCAGGCAATATCCGCATGCCTAAAACAGCACACCCTGCGCCTGTGGCTCAGTTGGTTGCACCATAACCCTGAGTTATAAGACTGCAGGTTCCTGGGATGGCTTTCATATGAGAAGTCGGTTAGAATTATATTGATTAGAGTTTAGAAAAGTGAGAGGGGGTCTCATAGAAACTTATACAATTCTAACAGGATCAGACAGGGTAGATTCAGAAAGAATGTTCCCGATGGTGGGGAGTCCAGAATTAGGGGTCATAGATTGAGGATAAGGGGTAAACCTTTTAGGACTGAGGTGAGGAGGAGTTTCTTCACCCAGAGAGTGGTGAATCTGAGGAATTCACTACCACAGAAAGTAGTTGAGGCCAAAACATTGTGTAATTTCAGGAAGGAATTAGATCTAGCTCTTGGGGGCGAAAGGGATCAAGGGATATGGGAGTAAAGCAGGATCAAGGTATTGAACTTGATGATCAGCCATGATAATAATGAATGGCAGAGCAGGCCCGAAGGGCCAAATTGCCTCCTCCTGCTTCTATTTACTATGTTTCCATGTCTAAGTCTCACTCCAAGATATGTGCACAAATTCTCGGCCGACATTCTGGTGCAGTGCTGAGGGAGTGAAGTGGTGCCCTTTAAATAAGATGTTAAACTGACGGAGTAGCTGTTCTCTCGTTTGGATGCCAAAGGTCCCAGGATGTTATTTGGAAGAACAGCAGACGAACTATCCCAGTTGTTCTGTCCAATATTTATCTTTCAGTCAATGTTACAAACTGATTATTTATCACATTGCTGTTGGTGGGATCTTACTGTCCACAAATAGGCTGCTGTTTTACATAGAATGGTTACAGCACAGGAGGAGGCCATTCAGCCTGTCATATCTGTGCTGGCCCTCTAGCGGAGCAATTCACCTCATGGTCCCCCCTCCCCCCACCACCACCACTTCCCTGTAGCCATTCACATTCTTCCTTTTCAGATAATAACTTAATTCTCTTTTGAATTCCCATGATTGGACCTGCCTCCATCACATTCTGCCGGCGGCACAGTGGTTAGCACTGCTGCCTTACAGCGCTAGGGACTCGGGTTCAATTCTGGCTTTGGGCGACTGTATGGAATTTGCACGCTCTCCCCGTGTCTGCATGGATTTCGTCCGACAGTCCAAAGCTGTGCAGGTTAGGTGGACTGGCCATGCTAAATTGCCCCTTAGTGGGCAGGTTAGGTGGACTGGCCACGCTAAATTGCCCCTTAGTGGGCAGGTTAGGTGGACTGGCCATGCTAAATTGCCCCTTAGTGGGCAGGTTAGGTGGACTGGCCATGCTAAATTGCCCCTTAGTGGGCAGGTTAGGTGGACTGGCCATGCTAAATTGCCCCTTAGTGGGCAGGTTAGGTGGGGTTGTGGGCAGAGGGCGGGGGAGTGGGCCTTGGTACTGTTCTCGTTCAGAGGTTCGGTGTATAATTGATGGGCTGAATGACCTCCTTCTGCAGTGCAGGAATTCTATGTTCCATTCTACTCTCAGGCAGTATCTCCCAGATCCTAACTACTCGCAGCGTGAGAAAGTTCTTCGTCATGTTTCCATTGCTTCTTTTGGCACTTACCTGAAATCCATCTCCTCGGGTTCTTGATCTTCTCCCTCAATGAAAACAATTTCTCCCTAACTACTCTGTCCAGACCCCCTGATATTAAAGCAGTGATCACAGCCTGAAAATACTTTATTGGCTGTGACATTGTGGAAGGTGCTATACAACTATAAGACTTTCTGTTGTAGCCCAGCTTAGGGGAGTTGGCAGTCAAATAGCGGCCAAATATTCAGGCAACACATAGCCAGGAGCAAACCTTACCTTGAGGTTGGTGTTGAGCGTCACATTGCAGGGACGGAGCTGGCAGAGGCGAGTCTCTTTCATCAGTTTGCACTGGGGGTTGTCGCTGGTCACTCTGGTGGAGATGCCAATGCCACAGGTCTTGGAGCACTGGGACCAGTTAGTGGTCTGAACCAGACACTTTGACCTGGAACTACGGCCATGGGACTGCGCTTTCCAGGCTGTGGACAGAAACAAGTCGTCATCAAGAACATGCCCATCTGGGTAGTAGCGGGCGGATAAATATGAATAGGGTGCGCTTTCAGAGGGTCGGTGCTGACTCGATGGGCCGAATGGCCTCCTTCTGCACTGTAGGGATTCTTTGTTTCTATATTCATTGGCATTTAGAAGAAAGAGAGGTGATCATATTGAAACATTCTGAAGGTGTTTGACAGGGTGGCTACTTGATAAGATATTTTCCCTCATGGGGAATCTTGAATTAGGAGGCATAGTTTAAAAATAAGGCATTTACCATTTTAAGATGTAGATGAGGAGGAATTTCTTCTCTCAGTTAATCTTCGAAACTCTCCATCCTATGGAGCAGTGGAGGCTGTGTCATTGACTGGTTTTTGTTTTACAAAGGAGTCAAGGAGCAGGCAGGAGAGCAGAGGTAAAGCCTCAATCAGATTAGCCATTCTATTCAATGGGCCGAATGGCTCCTATTTCCAATGTTCTTATCATAATCGTCAGAGGGAATGCTCCTTGATTGTTTCCCTCCCCTAGCCCAGGGCATTTAGACCCTACACTTCTTCCCAGCCGAGACTAGCCAGTACCACACAGGCCCAGAGCTTGAACCTGGGTATTTCCCGGTGCAAATGGCACAGTCCCACACTGGCCAATAAGTGTTACAATCCGGGAGCTGAAAATTCCTCTGTTAAAGGGGGAAACACACAGGAGTTAACTACTGTCCTACCTGGTTCTATCTTGAGGCCGCCTCTGACCAGCTCTGTCAATTCATTGCTCGACAGAGGTTCGGAATCTGGCTGGTCTTCAATCTCTTCGTAACTCATCGAGTCATCTGTGTCCTCGGTGCTATCGCCAGAGTCTTCAGCAATGTGGTTGGTGTCGCAGGCCCATTCTTCGCAGCACTGGCCTGGAATCTTGACTAGCCGAGGCTTGGGACAGTCCATGGTTGGCAGGGAGTATTCCTGGGGACACAGGGGCATACAGCCCACCACTCCGTCGATACAGGTACACTGGTGTTTGCAGTTAGGCTGAAAGTTCTCTCCGTTCTGGTACATATTCCCACCAAACTCACAGGGCCTTCCTTCAGATTTAGCTACAGTATCAAAAAAAAAAATAGCCATGTGGAATATTCAGCAAGAAACCCCTCAACTTAAAAAATCTGCTGCCAATGATTTATCATGGTCTAGAAAACAGTGCCTGACATACACAGATTCAACAGTAAACTTCAAAGAGGAATTGGAACCATACTTGTGGGGGGGGGGGGGGGGGGGGGGGGAGTAGGGCTTTGGGGAAAGAGCAGGGCTATAGGACTTATTGAAAGCTTCTTCAAAGAACTGCAACGGTCATGTTGGACTGAATTCTCTTCCTCTGTGCTGTGTAATTCTAGGATTCCAATTCCTTGTTTATTTCTCCTCTTCGTCTCGACATCCCTTTAGGATGTTGCACAGTGCTAGGTGTGGGCAAACATGGGAGTATTTTTTAAAAATTCATTTTTACAGGACGTGGGCTTCGTTGGCCGGGCCAGCATTTATTGCCCATCTCTAATTGCCCTTGAGAAGATGGTGGTGAGCTGCCTTCTTGCGCTGTTGCAGTCCATGTGGTGCAGGTGCACCCATGGTGCTATTACGGAGGGATTTCCAGGATTTTGACCCAGCAACAGTGAAGGAACGACCGATATATTTCCAAGTCGGGCTGATGAGTGACTTGGAAGGGCATGTCCAGGTGGTGGTGTTTCCAGGTATCTGCTACCCTTGTCCTTCTGGATGGCAGTGTTCATGGGTTTGGAAGATGCTGCCTAAGGAGCCTTGGTGAGTTCCGGCAGTGCATCTTGTAGATGGTACACACGGCTGCTACTGCATGCCAGCGATGGAGGGAGTGAATGTTTGTGGAAGGGACGGCAATCAAATGGGCTGCTTTGTCCTGGATGGTGTTGAGCTTCTTGAGCGTTGTTGGAGCTGCGCTCATCCAGGCAAGTGGAGAATATTCCATCACACCCCTGACTTGTGCCTTGTGGACAGGCTTTGGGCAGTCAGGAGGTGAGTTGCTAGCCACAGTATTTATATGACTAGCCCAGTTCAGTTTTTGGATAATGGTAACCCCACACCAGGATGTTGATAGTGGGGGATTCAGTGATGGTAATGCCACTGCATGTCAAGGGCGATGGTTTGATTCTCTCTTATTGGAGATGATCATTGTCTGGTATTTGTGTGGCATGAATGTCACTTGCCACTTGTCAGTCCGTGCCTGGATATTGTCCAGATCTTGCTGCATTTGGACATGGGCTGCCTCAGAGTCTGAGGAGACTCAAATGGTGCTGAACATTGTGCAATCATCAGCGAACATCCCCACATCTGACCCTGTTGGAAAGAAGGTCATCAATGGTTGGAATTAGGACACTACCTTAAGGAATTCTTGCAGTGATGTTCAGGGACTGAGATGACTGAACTCCAACCACCACAACCATCTTCCTTTGTGCCAGATATGACTCCAACCAGTGGAGAATTTTCCCCCAGATTCCCATTGACTCCAGTTTAGCTCGGGCTCCTTGATGCCATACGCGGCCAAATGCTGCCTTGATGTCAAGGGCCGTCATTCTCATCTCACCTCTGGCATTCAGCTCTTTTGTCCATGTTTTTGTTTTTTAAATTTAGAGTACCCAATTCATTTTTTCCAATTAAGGGGTAATTTAGTGTGACCAATCCACCTAGCCTGCACATCTTTGGGTTGTGGGGGCGAAATCCACGCAAGCATGGGAAGAACGTGCAAAGTCCACACGGACAGTGAACCAGAGCCGGGATCGAACCTGGGACCTCCGCACTGTGAGGCAGCAGTGCTAACTACTGAGCCACCATGCTGCCCTTGTCCATGTTTGAACCAGGCCGGAATGAGGTCAGCAGCTGAGTGACCCTGGCAAGAACCCAAACTGAGCATCAGTGAGAAGGTTATTGATAAGTAAGTACCATTTGATAACCCTTCGATCACATTACTGATTATTGAGAGTAGACTGATAGGGCAATAATTGGCCGGGCTGGATTTGCCGTGCATTGTTACATAAGTGTTGTAGCTGTACTGGAGCATCTTGGCTACTGGATGGAACTAGATTATGCAAAGATTACAGAGCAGTGGGATTAATTTTGGATTACATTAGTGAAGAATGAGCGCAGTTATGTTGGGCTAAATGGTATGTCTGTGCAGTATGTTACAGAGGTAAGGTGACATCCTGCTCCACAGGTTCAGCACCATCTGTCTGTACTGCTGTGTAAATGTATACCAGGAAGTGAACTAGGGTTTGGATAGTTACTGACAGTTACACATAACCACAAAGGCTATGACTGAGTACTAATGACCAGGACAGTTACTTCTGATGACTAATAATTGGGAAGGTTTCTATTGATTGAAAATAACCACGAAGGTTATTCCACATTACTAATAAGCACGAGCGTTAATACAGATGATCAAAGACCACGGGAATTACTACTGATTACTGATAACCATGAGCTTTACTACTACTAATGATAATCTTTATTAGTGTCACAAGTAGGTTTACATTAACACTGCAATTAAGTTACTGTGAAAATCTCCTAGTCGCCACACACCGGCGCCTGTTCGGGTACACTGAGGGAGAATTCAAGATGTCCAAATGACCTAACAGCACGTCTTTCGGGACTTGTGGGAGGACCCGGATGAAACCCACGCAGACACAGGGAGAACGTGCAGGCTCTGCACAGGCAGTGACCCAAGCCATGAATCAAACCCGGGACCCTGGCGCTGTGAAGTAATAGTGCTAACCACTGGGCTACCATGCCACCCATTAACCCAGTTCGGTAATTGTCGGTTATTAATAACCACAAGAGTTATTACAGGTTACTAATAAATATAAAAATTACCATGGGGTTACACTACCTTACTAATTATGACAAGGGTTACGACTGATCACTAATAACCACAGAGGTTACTTACAACTACTGGGATTACTATAGGTTACTAATAACCACAGGTTACTGACAATCAGTTGCTTGGGAAATCAGATTGAGGACACTATCTACCTTGAGAAACAAGACGGCTTTCCCCCCCTCAGCTTCCCTACTCTTTTTATACTGTTGAATGATTGACTTACCTCGGCAGATGCCCCGTGTGGCGGTGTCACTGGAGCCGAAGCTGCACTTGAGTCCCTTGATGTGGTCACAAGGCTCCATGGTGCTACAATCCTGGTTGAATTGCCGGGCACAGACCTTACAGCAGTTGCAGCCATCCATTATCAAGCTATTGCCCGGGGCACAACTCGGAGGGGCATCAGGGCAGTGGCACTCTGATCCACAGCCAATCTCCACCTGGGTTGGGAAAGACAAACATCAATCAGCTCTCTGTGGGCACTCAGCTCCTGTCCTGCTGTTTATGGCCAATTATATTGGAAGGTTAGTGGACACAGATCAGCGGCAGAGTATGACCAGATCAGACTTGTGGGAAAACCAAGCCTCGATATTAAACACATTCCTGAAAATCCCACTATGGACTCACTGCAAACTGCACATCTTTGATTCATTCATTTCATCTTACCAGTTGGAAACTAATTGAGGGTTTCTGGTTTATGTACAGAATAACCGATACCCCAGACAGAGTTCCAGGTTGGAATCTAATTGAAGAGTTTAGGGAGTTTATATTTTTCTATGAGTGGCATGGTGGCACAGTGGTTAGCACTGCTGCCTCACAGCGCCTGGGTGCCGGGTTCAATTCCGGCCTCGGGTTACTGTCTGTGTGGAGTTTGCACTTTCTCCCCGTGTCTGGGTTTCCTCCGGGTGCTCTGGTTTCCTCCAACAGTCCAAAGTTGTGCAGGTTAGGTGGATTGGCCATGCTAAATTGCCCCTTAGGGACCAAAAGGTTAGGTGGGAATATGGGAATAGGGCGGGATGTGAGCCTAAGTAGGATGCTCTTTCAGAGGGTTGGTGCAGACCTGATGGGCCGAATGGAGGGATTCTATGATATATAGAATAACAGCGACATAGGAGTATTTTACATGTTGGAATCTTAGTCAAGAGTTTAGGGGGTTTATATGTAGAATAACAGAGACCCATGAGTGAGATACAGGTTGGAATCTAATTGAAGAGTTTAGGGGATTTATATATAGAATAACAGAGTTACAGGAGATAAGGGGTCATGTTCAGCCAGATGCTCGGGGAGTATCTTACACGGAGCTATGATTGAAAAGATATGTGGGAACATGTCAACAAGCGCCCTCAGGGGCTGGTTTAGCACACTGGGCTAAATCGCTGGCTTTTAAAGCAGACCAAGGCAGGCCAGCAGCACGGTTCGATTCCCGTACCAGCCACCCCGAACAGGCGCCGGAATGTGGCGACTAGGGGCTTTTCACAGCAACTTCATTGAAGCCTATTTGTGACAATAAGCGATTTTCATTTCATTTCAAGGGTTCAGTGTGACGATGCCTTGTTACATACAGAGTTTGTATTTCTGTTCCTCCACAGCCTCGGTGTTTTGTTCTCATGCCGTGTTTGTGTGTTCTTTTTAACGAGACATTAAACTGAGGTCCTGTCTGCTTTCCCATGGTTACTTTGTAGAGTTTTCTCCAGCACCGGGAAACAGTGAGACACTGGCTCGTCAGATCAGCCAGCCCTTCAACCCCCGATTGGTGCTGGCGTGTTTGTATGGGGCTGTCCATTCAGAGGCATGACTCAGCACAGGGATAGATCCTGCACTTGTGCCAAACTCAGTGATATCCAGGGCACTTCATTACTACAATTTGCAATTAGACTTTAGCAACAATCGTCTGTTGTGAAGTGGCCTCCGGGCTTTTAACCCTGACAGGTCCAGGCAAATAACTAGCGCTGCATTTTTGAGCTTCAACTCACAGAGTATGACACTGAAATAAATACCAATGTTATATTACTAAAAAAACATCATGGGTTCATCACTGAGGTTACTTGCTATCCACAGAAATAAATAAACACTTTCATTTTGCTTGCATTGTCACCTCCAACCCACATCACTCTCGCTTGCCAATTTCCTTTTAACTCTAATCCTACTTGTTAAATTTTAATTTAATCTGTACTTTAAAAAAAAAACTTAACCCACCCTGGAATCATGCAAGCAGACCAGGGAATGGATAGACAAGGGTTAATTGCCAAGGGAGAGCTTGATGTAGTCAGCTGACACACTGACCTTTCATCTCTGACCTGGGGTATCAGGTTGAATGTCTCCTCCTCGCTCTGATAGAGGGTAAGATTTCCTACATTATGCCCCTTGCAGTGCCCACTGGGAACTAATGTGTGCCGTCCAACTCCCTTTATCCGGCCAAAGACCTGATCCCAGGAGAGAGGCTGAAGGCAATGTCTCTCCTGAATCTATCTCCAAGCCATGGGAAACCAGAGCCTGTGAAATCAGACCACTGAAACATCCTTCGACTCCTTCCATTTAGCAGCCAGGAAGAACTGATTTTAAAAAAAAACAAAGGTGCTCTTGGGTGTCCATTATAGGTCAATGGGTAGCTCCCTCATCTTAGAGTCACTCCAGAGACCTCGGCCCACATCGGAGGCTGACACTCTGCTGCAGTACTGAAGGAGTGCTGCAATGTTGGAGGTGTTGGTTTTTGGGCTAGATGTAAAACAAAAGTCCCATCTATCCTGTTAGGAGGATGTTTATCCCAACCGCCTCAGCACTAAACACCGTTTATCTCATCTTTACCTCATTGCTGCCTGCGGGAGCTTGTGTTCCACACAACAATCACTACACTTCGAAAGTGCTGGCTGTGGGATGTCCTGAGCTTGTGAAAGAACGGCTATGGAACCATAGGGGCAGCACGGTAGCATAGTGGTTAGCACAGTTGCTTCACAGCTCCAGGGTCCCAGGTTCGATTCCCGGCTTGGGTCATTGTCTGTGCGGAGTCTGCACTTTCTCCCCGTGTGTGCGTTTCCTCCGGGTGCTCCGGTTTCCGCCCACAGTCCAAAGATGTGCAGGTTGGGTGGATTGGTCATGCTAAATTGTCCTTAGTGTCCAAAATTGCCCTTAGTGTTGGGTGGGGTTACTGGGTTATGGGGATAGGGTGGAGGTGTGGGCTTGGGTAGGGTGCTCTTTCTAAGAGCCAGTGCAGACTCGATGGGCCGAATGGCCTCCTTCTGCACTGTAAATTCTATGAAATAAATACTTCTGCTTCCTCCCCGAGTTCAGGTATTAACCCTCCCCCCCCCCCCCCCCGCCCCCTTTCCTTTACACAATTCCTGATCCAGGTGTGATTCCTGTTTGTAACCTGGATTGGCATCTTCGGAGAAGACAGGATGTTTTGTGTTCTTAATCACATGGCAGTCAGTCTGAGACTGCAGAATCAGGGATGTTTTGAGAGGGTAACGATACTTAACTGGGTCACCACAGCCTTCGCTGTAGAACTGGCATATTTAACTGTTCGAGTGCTGCACACCTTTACCCTGTACATTTACAGAGCCCGAGCACAGTGCAGTTTGAGGGCAGCAGCATCAAAGCAGAGACCGTTAACCCTCAGTTACCCGCTGCAGTTCTCATAGATGCTGCAGGCGAATAACTCTAGGATGTTGCCGAAACACAAGAAACAAATCCGAGGTAAATTACACATTCACTTAACACTCTGGGCGCACTCAATGCCCTTTTTTTTTGAGGGGACTAGCAATTCCATCCAAGGAATAAAGGGGTTAATGGATTTAGTTTCCTGGTGTTGTTCCCAAGTCTGGCTTCAAGATGTGGCCCCTTGGAGAGTTACCTCTGTCCACTCTGCTCCTCGCCAACCCTGGGTGTGAAGTTTTCCCAAAGGCAGCCTTTGTCATTCAGTTTGTGGTTATTAAGGAGCAGCGTGAGGCCCACGGTCAGGCTTCTAAATTGTGCCATTCATGTCAGCCAGCTTGGTGTGCAGGTCAATGACAGGGGCCTCCCAGTATGCCAGGAATTTAGACCTAGAGCACAGTGGCCTCGGGTCTGACGAGGCATCGCTTATTTTCCCTCACACTGCACTCACTCCCCTTGAAGAAGAGTGTGAAGTAATGGAGGGGTTTGCAGGCTGATGACACGCTGCTCATTCCCTCAGAACTGTTTATTTAAGGGGCAGCTGAGGTCCCAGGTTCGACCCCGACTGTGGGTCACTGTCCGTGTGGAGTTTGCACATTCTCCCCGTGTTTGCGTGGGTTTCACCCCTACAACCCAAAGATGTGCAGGATAGGTGGATTGGCCACGCTAAATTGCCCTTTAATTGGCAAAAATTAATTGGGTACTCTAAATTTATAGAAAAAAAATAACTGTTTATTTATAACATTTCTGGAAGTACATTACAAAACATCCCGAGCTGAAAATGTCAGAAAATTCAATCCGTCTCCACACAGCATGTTCCACTCTCGAGATGCCTCGACACAACTGTAATACTCTTGATCTTCGCAATATACACTCCATGTCAGGCTTACAGTCTGAGGGCAAACTGTTTCAAATTGAAGATTGCAGCAAGTGCAATACAATTTAATATGTTGCCGTACAGCATGTTTCATTGAAGTGTCTCAAATCAATTTCAATATTCTTGACATTTACAAAATAGATTCCTTGTCAGGCATATAGCTGAGGGATTCTACACTATTCCTAGCGCCCCCCCCCCCCCCCCCCCCCCCCCCCCACCCACCCACCCCAACCCCCTGCTGTACTATGGCTGATAGATAGCTTGATTTTTTTGTTAAGCAAAGGTATTAATAATAATCTTTATTATTGTCACAAGTAGGCTTACATTATTAACACTGCAATGAAGTTACCGTGAAAAACCTCTAGTCGCCACACTCCAGCACCTGTTTGGGTACACAGAGGGAGTATTCAGAATGTCCAAATTATCTAACAAGCACGCCTCTCGGAACATGTGGGAGGGAACCGGAGCACCAGGAGGAAACCCATACAGTGACCCAAGCAGGAATCGAACATGGGACACTAGTGCTGTGAAGCTAACCACTGTGATGCTGTGCCGCCCAATAAGGGATATGGGCCAAAGGCAGGTATATAGAGTTAGGCCACAGATCAGCCACGATCTCATTGAGTGGTGGGGCAGGCTCGAGGTGCTGAATGGCCTACTTCTGTTCCTAGCTGTGATGCTCCGACATTGGCTTGGGCTGCCAGGGTCCAAAACTCTGGTTTCCTTCTCTGAACTCTACCTCCTTTTTCCTTTAAGGCGCTGCTTAAAACCTAAAGCTTTGGCCACATTTATTTGCTCAGCTGTCCCAATATCAGTTTATGTGGCGCGCTGTCAAATGTTGTTTGTTAACAATCGAGTGAAGCACCTCAGGGTGTTTTTCTACCTGCTTATATAGCAAGTTGTTGGCTGTTAAAGTTGAGTGGTTAGCCCTGTACAATAGGAGGACTTCCTCGTCTCTCACAGCCCAGAGGGTGGCCACAAGTTGGGGAACGGTAAGAATTTACAACACCAGGTTAAAGTCCAACAGGTTTGTTTCAAACACGAGCTTTCGGAGCGCAGCTCCTTCCTCAGGTGAATGAAGGAGCAGTGCTCCAAAAGCTAGTGTCTGAAACAAACCTGTTGGACTTTAACCTGGTGTTGTAAGACTTCTTACTGTGCTCACCCCAGTCCAACGGCGGCATCTCCACATCACAAATTGGGAAAGGATGGGGGGAAGGGGGGAGGGGCTACCCACACCCACCCAGACACATGAATCCCTCTGGATGCCAATCCGGAACTCAAGAGCTAGTCAACTGATCTCTACTCACCAGGAGTGTCTGGAACTGGGCTCGAGCTCCATACCTCCTGTCTCGGAGGGGGAATCCCGAGCTAAAGGCTCGCCCCAAGGCTTTTCAGATCGTTGCGATCCTATTTGGCAGGAGATGTCACCAAATGGAGGGGGTAGGTGACAGAAATTCCCATTGGCAAAACTGGAGGGAGGGAGGGGAGAAGGCAGGAGGGAGGGGAAATCTCATGCTGGCTGTTTTCCAGTTTCACGTGGCTTATTTAAAGGTCCCTTTTTCGAACCTGGCTTTAAACAACCTTTTTGGAATGCACGCTGTGCCTCAGAGAGCAGCAGTCTGGATGTACTCTGGGTTCCAGGAACCTGACTACAAAATCCAGGCACTAACTGAGGGAGAGCTCTTTGGTGACCTGGCCAATATTTATCCTTCAACCGATATCAGCAATGCAGGTTATTTGGCCATGATCACATTGCAGTTTGTGAGAGCTTGTGTTTCCCACGTTACGAGCAGTGACGGCACTTCAATAAACAGGCTGTAAAGCATCATGGGGTCCCCTGAGGTTGTCAAAGGTGCTATAGAAATGCAAATATTAGCTTTTAAACATCCAGAGGCTGTAGCACCAAGGCAGGGAGTCGGTTCCTGAGAAACGTTCCCCCACCTGCCTCACACTCAGAGAGCTCCCAGCTCTGTAACTCAGCAACTTGGGTCAAAGCCACCAAGGTTGTTCGCCTTATAAAAATGGGGAAACAGAGCTACCCTGGTCAGGGCACCAGGAGCAACAGGCTATGGGTTGGGGGTGTGGGGAGGGGGGGTGGGGGGTTAGGAAACTTTCATCAAAATGCCATTGATTTGCAGCTCTTTGTCACAATCACAAGAAGATGGGATGATTCCCAGTGAAACGTGGGACAGAAAGTGCAAAGGTGTCAATGTCCCATTGATAAAAATCCTGGGCGAGATCCTACCGGCTGATCTCGCTGGGGGAATTTTCCGGTCCCCCCGATGGCACGCCCCACCGCGGGTTTACCCGTGGGGTGGATTCAGTGGGAAATCCCATTGACAGAGAAACAGGGCACTTGGGAGGCCAGAGAATTTCGCCCCATGATTTTTTTTTTACACATTCTTGATAAAAACAAAGCTTGCATTAAGATATAGCCTTTCACAACCCCAGGACCTCCCAAGGTACTGAACAGCCAATGGTAATTTAAAGTGCAGTCACGTCACACAGAGAGCGATGAAATAGTTACCGAATTGGTTGCGGGCTAAGTATTGGCCAGGGCCCTTGCGGGAACTTTTCTTCGGAAAAGCATCATGGGATCTTCCGTACCCGCCTGAGAGCGCAGATTGCTCCACGGTCCCATCCCAAAGACAGCACCTCCTCAGTTCGGGGAGTGTGCTGGAGGCTCGGCCCAGACCATCTCGCTGGAGTGAGATTTGAACCCACACAAACCACTGCCACAAAGGCAAGGAGTAAAGTAAACCACTTGGACACAAACCTGGATAAAGACGAACCTCGCCAGTAACCCCCCCGCCCCCCAACCAGGTTAAATAGGTAATTGTGAGGTTTCCTTTGACCAAATTCTTCACTTTGCAATAATCCAAAACTTTAAAATGATACATTTACCAGGGTTTGTGAGGGAACCTGAGAGCAGATTGCAGGAAATATCGCAAAGAAGGTTTAAAATCAGATGGCAGATTGGATGAATTCAGGAGTTTATCTGTCTGCCACTTAATCCACACACAGTGGGTCAGGAAACTTAAATGATCAGGAGCATTTAAAACAGAATGGACACGATGTACATTTATATATTTAGATACACATATCATTTAGACACACAGACTTTGTCTAATTTGTAGCGATTAATTTGAAACATTGAAGTGACACATACCCCAGACGCAGTCCCCAGCAGGATGATCAGATACACAAGAGCTTCTTCCATCTCCTTTGCCAAAACAAATGGTCAAAACAAAAAACAAAATGCCTTTCCTGCTTTCTAATTACTATCAAAACAATTTTTTTAAAAAACCCCTTTAAAATAAACTAAATCTCCTTCGTGCAAAAGGTGTTAATTTCAGGGTGAGTTTCAGGTGAAGTTTCAGCGGCGGGAGATCCACTTTGTCCCCGGAGGGAGAAATCAGTTGGAAAAGGGGAACAGACTCGTCTCCCCCACCCCGGTGCCCCGCGCTGTGGTCCTGGGTCTACCGTGCGCACCAAGCGAGATGAAGCCACTTGACTGCCCCACTCCTTCCAGACCAGGAAAGTGCTGCTTCTCGCTGGTGTTCTTGTCTTTCTAGCCGGTGTCAACACCGCGGGTCGCTGTTCATTCAGTGCCGGGAGCTCAGGCTTGTTTTTATAAGGAGAGGAGGCTGCCCCCACCCCCTCTACACCCCCCCCCCTCCCCCCCAGCCATCTCCTCCCCTCCCACCGCCCCCGCGTCACCGCCTGGCAGCTCTGATACCCGGAGCCAAGTGCGAAACACCTTCCGCTGTGAAAACCCGATTAAAAACACCATGGTGAGAGAGAGAGAGACTCAGATGGACAGAGAGAGGGAGACAGAGAGTCAGGGCGAGAGAGGGAAGCAGAGAGACAGACAGACAGAGAGAGAGAGAGAGAGAACCAGAGAGATAGATCGAGAGAGACAGACAGACAGACAGAGAGAGAGAGAGACAGAGAGAACCAGAGAGATAGACCGAGAGAGACAGACAGACAGAGAGAGAGAGAGACCGACAGACAGAGAGAGAGAACCAGAGAGATAGGCAGACAGACAGAGAGAGAGAGACAGGCAGACAGAGAGAAAGAGAGAGAACCAGAGAGATAGACCGAGAGAGACAGACAGAGAGAGAGAGAGAGACGGGCAGACAGAGAGAGAGAACCAGAGATAGACCGAGAGAAACAGACAGAGAGAGAGAGAGAGACGGGCAGACAGAGAGAGAGAACCAGAGAGATAGACCGAGAGAGACAGAGAGAGAGCGAGAGAGAGACGGGCAGACAGAGAGAGAGAACCAGAGAGATAGACCGAGAGAGACAGAGAGAGAGCGAGAGAGAGACGGGCAGACAGAGAGAGAGAACCAGAGAGATAGACCGAGAGAGACAGACAGACAGACAGAGAGAGAGAGAGACAGGCAGACAGAGAGAGACAGACAGAGAGAGAGACCGAGAGAGACAGACAGACAGACAGACAGAGAGAGACAGACAGAGAGAGAGACCGAGAGAGACAGACAGACAGACAGACAGAGAGAGACAGGCAGACAGAGAGAGAGAACCAGAGAGATAGACCGAGAGAGACAGACAGACAGAGAGAGAGAGAGACAGGCAGACAGAGAGAGAGAACCAGAGAGATAGACCGAGAGAGACAGACAGACAGACAGAGAGAGCCAGGCAGACAGAGAGAGAGAACCAGAGAGATAGACCGAGAGAGGCAGACAGGGAGGGAGAAGCCCAGAGATAGACCGAGAGAGACAGAGAGAAAGAGACCGAGAGAGAAGCAAAGAGATAGACAGAGAGAGAGAGACTGGAGGACACGTAGAGAGAGAGAGACAGTCAGGGCGACAGAGAGATGCAGAGAGATAGACAGAGAGAAGCAGAGAGACAGAGAAGGAGAAAGAAGCAGAGAGATGGACAGAGAGAGATAAGCAGAGAGAGAGTGAGAGACAGAGAGAAGCAGAGACAGACAAAAAGAGACACAGAGAGAGACAGAGCGAGAGAGACAAAAAGAGTGACAGAGTTAGAGAGACAGAAGAGAGAAGCAGAGAGACAGACAGACAGAAAGAGACAGAGAGGGACAAAAAGGGAGACAGCGAGAGAGACGCGAAACAGAGAGGCCGAGAGGGAGAGGGACAGCGAGAGACTGAGAAAGAGAGCGAGAGATACAGAAACAGAGAGCCGAGACAGAAAGAGAGAGGAGAGTCAGAGAGACCAAGAGAGATGGAAGGGACAGAGGGAAAGAGAGGCAGGGAGAGAGAAAAAGAGAGACAGAGTGAGAGATGAGAGAGACAGATAGAGAGAAAGCCAGTGAGGGAGAGGCAGAGATGAGAGCGAGAGAGACACAGAGACAGAGATGAGAGAGACAGAGATGAGAGACAGAGAGGGAGACAGAGAGATAGAAAGAGAGGGTGAAAAAAACTGACCCTTAACACGCCGGTTTCCCAAATAGTTCTGTGCATTTAACTCCTAGTAAAAATGTATTATTGGCAGCAAACCTGCTATTTAAATTCGTTCGTCTATAACTTTCCTCAAAGAAAAATCAAAAATGTCCTTTCTGAATAAATATTTTTCAATCTCTCTGGCGAAATGGACTTCATTTCTCACGGTCAATGTGATTCATGTGTCTATTTTTCCATCTCTGTCCCCTCCCTGTCAGCTAAAAGTTGAAACTTGTTCTGAAATTGATCCATTTAATGTATTTTTTTCCGCTCCGCCTGCGGTTTAATATTACCCAGAAACGGCCAACAAAGGTTTCGTGAGAATCAAAAGCCTCCCTTTTTTTTGGGACACGGGATTAAAAATGCGGATATTTTGTTTGCGGGGAAAGTGTGAGGAGGAGAGGTGAAAGTCGGCGTGTGGGGAATGACAGTGCCAGTTATGTAAGAAGGGTTTAGCCATCTGGAGCGCCAGCGTCTCCATTCGAGATCGAGATTAATAATAACTTGCACCCAGACACCAGTCTAACCATTTTGGAACTGCTGCTGTAACCGTGTCGGGCCCCAGAGTTGGGAAAACAACAAAGTAAAATCAAGATGAATCGCTCAATATTTACATTTGGATTATTGCTCGTCTCCGAAGCAACTGAGAGCGCTTTGCAGATAACATGCATTCCATTCATTCCAGACACACTGGTACAAGCGCCTCAGGTTCCGAGCTGACGGCTCAGTCCCAGGTACCTGCCATACTGAAGGCTGCAGCTGGGCGGCGCTCTTTCCACGCGGCTCCACTCCAAATATGAAGCCAGGCGTGCGCTCTGCAATCTGTCATCTGGCTCCACTGACACCTCTTTCATTTTGGGAGATTACTCACTCACTATTAATTTTCGTACTATTTTGGCTCTGTCCGTTCACTAACAGTCACTGTATTTGGGGCAGATTGGGGGATTTTTTTGCATCCGGTTCAAGGGTGTGACACAGCAGGAGGTCACCACTGTAACACTCTGACATCCCCCCCACCCCTCACTGTAACACTCTGATATACCCCACACCCCTCAATGTAACACTCTGATATACCCCACATCCCTCACTGTAACACTCTGATATACCCCACACCCCTCACTGTAACACTCTGACATCCCCCCCACCCCTCACTGTAACACTCTTGATATACCCCACACCCCTCACTGTAACACTCTGATATACCCCACACCACTCATTGTAACATTCTGTTATACCCCACATCCCTCACTGCGACATTCTGATATACCCCACACCCCTCACTGTAACACTCTGATATACCCCACACCCCTCACTGTAACATTCTGTTATACCCCACACCCCTCACTGTGACATTCTGATATACCCCACACCCCTCACTGTGACATTCTGATATACCCCACACCCCTCACTGTAACACTCTGATATACCCCACACCCCTCACTGTGACATTCTGATATACCCCACACCCCTCACTGTAACACTCTGATATACCCCACACCCCTTAATGGAACACTCTGACTACCCCATACCCCTCACAGCAACAGTCTGATACGCCCCACACCCCTCACTATTTCACTCTGACATATCCCACGCCCCTCACTGTAACACTCTGATATGCCCACACCTCTCACTGTAATACTCAGAACAATCCCACACCCCTCACTGTAACACTCCGATACACCCACAGCTCTCACTGTAACACTCTGATATACCCCACATCCCTCACTGTAACTCTCTGATATACCCCACACCTCTCACTGTAACACTCTGACATACCCCACACCCCTCACTGTAACACTCTGATATACCCCACACCCCTCACTGTGACATTCTGATATACCCCACACCCCTCACTGTAACACTCTGATATACCCCACACCCCTTAATGGAACACTCTGACTACCCCATACCCCTCACAGCAACAGTCTGATACACCCCACACCCCTCACTATTTCACTCTGACATATCCCACGCCCCTCACTGTAACACTCTGATATGCCCACACCCCTCACTGTAATACTCAGAACAATCCCACACCCCTCACTGTAACACTCCGATACACCCACAGCTCTCACTGTAACACTCTGATATACCCCACATCCCTCACTGTAACTCTCTGATATACCCCACACCTCTCACTGTAACACTCTGACATACCCCACACCCCTCACTGTTACACTCTGATATATCCCACACCCCTCACTGTAACACTCTGATATACCCACACCTCTCACTGTAATACTCAGAACAATCCCACGCCCCTCACTGTAACACTCTGATATACCCACACCTCTCAATGCAGCATTTTGATATATCCCACAACCCTCACTGTAACACTCCGATACACCCACAGCTCTCACTGTAACACTCTGATATACCCCACATCCCTCACTGTAACTCTCTGATATACCCCACACCTCTCATTGTAACACTCTGATATATCCCACACCCCTCACTGTAACACTGCCATGTACGCCACCCCCTTCACAGTAACACACTGGAATGCGCCACACTCTTCACTGTAACACTCTGATATACCCAACACCCCACAATGTAACTCTCTGATATACACCACACCCCTCACTGCAACTCTGATATAACCCATCCCCTCACGGTAACAATCTGATATACCCCATAACCCCTCACTGTAACACTCTGATACACCTCACACCCCTCACTGCAACTCTCTGATATACCTCATTCCCCTCATTGTAACAATCTGATACACCCCACACCCCTCACTGTAACACTCTGATTTACCCCACACCCCTCACAGTAACACTCTGATATTCCCCACACCCCTCACTGTAAATCTCTGACGTACCCGATACACGGACTGTACCAATCTGATATACCCTTTACTGTAACACCCTGATATACCCCTACCCCCAACATGTGGGTCGTGTTGGTTCAACCAAAATTAATAGGTAGAGTTAGTGAAGTGCTTGCATCATTGTCAGAGGAGCTATCTTGGATTATGATTGTAGTGATCTCTGTATATCAATATGCATGATCAATATATGTAAGTCTAGTACACAAGCTTTTATGAACACTAGATGTCTCACTATCAGGACCTATATTAATAGCTTTCCCGCTCTTCCTGAAGGAGTGTGTATAAGGAGTGCAGAAAAAGCTAGAGAGTGAAGTTATCAGTTATAAAAGCATTGTATTGAATAATTTAATTAGTTATCTCTACAATTGTTTCTTTGTTTTACTAGTTGAGTATTAAGTAAAAAGAACTCACAATATTTATTTATATTACTGAATAAATTAGCTTATCTTTATAAGAAGACTGCAGCTCATTTCAACAACTCGGCTGGATCAAAAGAGTAATACATATATTACACAAAGTTTTTTTTTAAATAAATTTAGATTACCCAATTATTTTTTCCAATTAAGGGGCAATTTAGCGTGGCCAATCCACCTACTCTGCACATTTTTGGGTTGTGGGGGCGAAACCCACGCAGACACGGGGAGAATGTGCAAACTCCACACGGACAGTGACCCAGAGCCGGGATCGAACCTGGGACCTCAGCGCCGTGAGGCGGTTGTGCTAACCACTAGGCCACCGTGCTGCCCTATATTACACAAAGTAATATAACAATGATTAGGTGAGAAAAACATTTTAATTGCATATGAACTAGTGTCAGAAACCTTTCCACAGAAGTTTAGAAATCTCAGGAAAGAAAAAGGTAAGATGTGTGTAGAGTTTGAAAGAATCAAATAAAATTATTTTGATAGGTGGATAACAGCATTAAAAATAGACCAAACTTATGAAGGATTTCGGGAAATTATTATTTTGAAGGAATTTAAAGATTCACTTCCTGCAGTAGTGAGACTGCATTGGTTCACTGTTCCTTCATCCAGGTGACTTGTCTCAAATGAGTTGTCCACGTCTGACAAAATGGTCCTTTCCCCATGTCCATTGTCTTGCAGGATCTCCATCTGTTGCGGCTGAGCCATCCGAAGCCATACCACCCTTCCGGCACCCAAGGTTGAGCACTCTGGATCTGTATTTGTTGGAGTTTAGAATGATCAGGGGAGGATCTTATTTAAACTTCCAGGATACTGAGAGGCCTTGATAGAGTGAACGTGAAGAGGATGTTTCCACGAGTGGGAAAAAACTAGAACCTGGGGCCACAGCCTCAGACTGAAGGGCCGATCCGTTAAAACTGAGACGAGGAGGAACGTCTTTAGCCAGGGGATGGCGAATCTGTGGAACTCTTTGCCGCCGAAGGCTGTGGAGACCAAATCACTGAGTGTCTTTAAGATAGAGATGGATAGGTTCTTGATTAATAAGGGGATCAAGGGTTATGGGGAGATGGCAGGAGAATGGGGATGAGAAACATATCAGCCATGATTGAATGGCAGAGCATGTTGGATGGGCTGAATGGCCTAACTTTGCTCCCATATCTTATGGTGTTATGGCCTCAAGAGATAGGTTAAAACTGCTAGACTGGCAGCAGAAATGGCAGATGATTTAGAATTAGTTTATAAATTAAAGTCTGGTGTTCAACATGAATTTCAATCTATGAAGGAAAGGAACTGGGATACTGAAAAATTCACAGATGGTCATGGAAAAGGTGATATGTTTGGGGATATTGAAGAGATTTTGCCTCAGGTCAAAATGGAAACTTCTGAAAGTGAAAGAGAGCTAAGAAAACTCAGATATTTTCATTATAATAAAGTTGGACGTACAAAGTTGCAATGTTGGTGGCTTAAGAAAAGTGTTGGGAAGGCAAAATCTTTAAAACAGGATAAGAATGTGGGGTTTATTAAAGTGGCAAAAGAAAGCATAGTTGCAGCTGAGGGGTGCAAAAGTATGAACAGCCTGTTCAGAGGTTGGCTGATAAATAGGTGCCAGATCTTTTTAAAATATTTTATTTGCGAAGGTAAGGTTCAGTCATGGGGTAGGTAAGGATATTAAAACCTTGAGGGATAGGGAAGCAAGTCAAACTTTAATGGTGAGAAATGAGGAGATATGTAGTTCAGAAGGAGTTTCACCAGACAACATAGAACATAGAACAGTACAGCACAGAACAGGCCCTTCGGCCCTCGATGTTGTGCCGAGCAATGATCACCCTACTCAAACCCACGTATCCCCCTATACCCGTAACCCAACAACCCCTTAACCTTACTTTTTAGGACACTACAGGCAATTTATCATGGCCAATCTACCTAACCCGCACATCTTTGGACTGTGGGAGGAAACCGGAGCACCCGGAGGAAACCCACGCACACACGGGGAGGACGTGCAGACTCCGCACAGACAGTGACCCAGCCGGGAACTGAACCTGGGACCCTGGAGCTGTGAAGCATTTATGCTAACCACCATGCTACCGTGCTGCCCCCACAAGGTGGCAGTATGTGAACTTAATGGGGAAGTGAGTGGTATTCCATTATGTAAGGTCAGATTAGAGAATCCGGTGAAACGTGATGAAGTGGCATTTGGAGTAATAGAGAAATTACCTTTTTCAGGGGTACAGTTTATCATGGGTAATGATACAGCTAGATCACAGGTCGGAGTGAAAAGCCAGTGGAAAGTCAAAGAACTGAGGTATTGCAAGGAGCATGTTCTGGGTTGATTCCAGATTATGTGGTAACAAGATCACAATGCCATAGGTTGAGACAGGAGGAAAAGAAATCAATGAGTAAAGATAAGGAGACTGAGATTCGGTTATCAGGAAAAATATTTGACCTGATTATTGATAAAGAGTAAGAACAGGAGGCAGATAAAGCTGATATCTTTAGTTCAAGAACATTTGTGGAGTTACAACAGGATTCAGAGATAAAACAGTTGTATCAGAAAGCCTATACAGAAATAGATTCTGAGTGTATACCTGAGAGTTATTATATTAGATATAATACATTAATGAGTAAAGAGACCTTTACCTGTCAGGCAGATAAATTCAATCCATTTGAATTGATTTTTGGTCATGAGGTGAGAGGACCACTTAAATTGATTAAGGCGAAATTGGTGAGTCTGAGACTACATTTTTGGACTATGTGTCAAACTTTAGGAGGGAGATTAAATAGCGCTGGTGAGTTGGCTGGGATGCATTTAAAAGCTTCGCAGCATGTGATGAAAAAAAGAGGTGGATGAGAAATCAAAAGCTCGTAGTATTGTTCGCGGGGAGAAAGTAGTAATGTTATTACCAGCTGTCGGTGACCCTTTAAAAGCAAGATTTAGTGGGCCTTACCAAGTTGAAAGGAAATTGAGTGAGGTGAATCATGTGATAAGAACGCCAGATTGAAGGAAAACTCACAGAATGTGTCATGTTGAGATGCTGAAAAGGTATTTTGATAGGGAAGGAAAGGAGGAGGATGTTTTAGTTCTAATAACTCAGGGAGAAGGGATAAATCCAGAGGATTCTGAATTGGTCATTCCTCAAATTAGATTGGACAATAAGGAAAAAAAAAAGAAATTGGGATAAATTACTGAGTTACCTTCCGGAGGAAAATCAAAGTGACCTGAAAGAGTTATATGTGGGAACAAACTAGAAAGCACAAGGGCGATTACACATGATGTAGACGAAGGAAATGCTACTCCAATTCAGCAACATCCAAACAGACTGAATTGAAAGGAAATTGAAAGCATGCTTAAGAATGATATCATCGAAAATAATGAAGTGTCTTCATGTCCACAGTTGATGGAAGCGAGTAATGCAAACCTTGAGATTAAGCCCAAAGAGGAGGAAGAGGCTGGTGATTTTATTTTTCTTTATTCGTTCATGGGATGTAGGCGTCGCTGGCTGGACCAGCATTTATTCTCCATCCTTGAGGGCATTTAAGAGTCAACCACATTGCTGCAGGTCTGGAGTCACATGTAGGCCAGACCGGGTAAGAATGACAGATTTCCTTCCCTAAAGGACATTAGTGAACCAGATGGACTTTTCCGGCAATCGGCAATGGTTTCATGGTCATCATTAGACTTTTTATTCCAGATTTTTATTGAATTCAGATTTCACCATCTGCCCTGGTGGGATTCGAACCCGTGTCTCCGGAGCATTACCCTGGGACTCTGGAATATTTGTCCAGTGATAATACCACTACATCGCTGCTAATGTATCTTCTCAGTCACTGGCGTCATCACCTCAGTCACGCAGAAAGTTTTTAAAACCAGAGGAACTAGGGGAAGCTCTTATGCCCAAACGCAAAGTATTCTACAGTCAGGACCCAGAATTATTGTCATTCCAGAAACCTATGGACCCTTCACTTTTAGGGATCCCAGATTATTTTGACACATTGAAGAATTCTATGGACCTGTCAACAATACAATGCAAACTGGAGACTGGGCAGTATCAGGAGTCTTGACAGCATGTGAACGATGTATGGTTGATGTTAAACAATGCATGGGTATATAACCGCAAGACCTCAAGTGTATATGAATACTGTACAAAATTGTCTGAGGTCTTGGAGCTGGAAACTGATCCAGTCATGCTATCTGTTGACTGCTGTGGATGAAACAACATTGTGCTGTAAGGGAAAACAGTTGTGTACAGTCCTTTATGATGCCGGGTCTTCAACCTCTCCCTACTCCGTTCCGAGGTTCCCACCTGCTTCAAGAAGACCACCATCATACCGGTGCCAAAGAAGAACCAGACAACGTGCCTCAGTGACTTTCATCCGGTGGGCTTGACATCGATCATTATGAAGTGCTTCGAGAGGTTGGTCATGAGGAACATCAACTCCATACTCCCAGAATACCTTGAACCACTGCAATTTGCATACCGCCACAGCCGGACCACAGCTGACACCACCTCCCTGGGCCTACACTCATCCCTGAGCATCACAACAACGCGGATTCCTATGGCAGACTCCTATTCATTGACTACAGCTTCACCTTCAACACCATAATCCCAGCCAAACTCACATCAAAACTCCAAAACCTAGGACTCCTCCCTCTGCAACTGGATGCTCGACTTCCTGACCCAAAGACTCCAATCAGAAAGGATAAACAACAACACCTCCTCCACAATAGTCCTCAATACTGGGTCCCTGCAAGGCTGCATACTTAGGCCCCTACTATACTCCCTATACACCAACGACCGTGTGGCAAAATATGGCTCTAACTCCATCTACAAGTTTGCTGGTAACATGATTGGGACTGTACTCGTTGGAATTTAGAAGGATGAGGGGGGGATCTTATAGAAACATTTAAAATTATGAAGGGAATAGATAGGATAGATGCGGGCAGGTTGTTTCCACTGGCGGGTGAAAGCAGAACTAGGGAACATAGCCTCAAAATAAGGGGAAGTAGATTTAGGACTGAGTTTAGGAGGAACTTCTTCACCCAAAGGGTTGTGACTCTATGGAATTCCTTGCCCAGTGAAGCAGTTGAGGCTCCTTCATTACATGTTTTTAAGGTAAAGATAGATAGTTTTTTGAAGAATAAAGGGATTAAGGGTCATGGTGTTCGGGCCGGAAAGTGGAGCTGAGTCCACAAAAGATCAGCCATGATCTAATTGAATGGCGGAGCAGGCTCGAGGGGCCAGATGGCCTACTCCTGCTCCTAGTTCTTATGTTCTTATGTTTATGACCATAGTGGACCGGATCTCGAACAATGATGAGTCAGAGTACAGGAAGGAGATAGAGAACCAAGTGGAGTGGTGTAACAACAACAATCTTTCCCTCAAAGTCAGCAAAACTAAGGAGCCGGTGATTGACTTCAGGAAGCGAAGTATCGTACAGACCCCTATCTTCATCAACGGGGCTGAGGTGGAGATGGTTAACAGCTTCAAATTCTTAGTGTGCACATCACCAACAATCTGTCCTGGTCCACCCACTTTGACGTTATGACCAAGAAAGCACAACAGCGCCTATACTTCACCAGAAAACTAAGGAAATTCGGCATGTCCACATTGATTCTTACCAAGTTTTACAGATGCACCATAGAAAATATCCTGTCTGGCTGCAACACAGCCTGGTATGGCAACTGCTTGTCCAAAACTGCAGGAAACTACAAGGAGTCGTGAACGCAGTCCAGTCCATCACGCGAGCCTGCCTCCCATCCATTGACTCTGTCTACACCTCCCGCTGCCTTGGGAAAGTGGGCAGCATGATCAAAGACCTTTCCCACCCGGATTATTCTCTCTTCCAACCTCTTACACTGGGCAGTAGACACAAAAGTCTCAGAACTCGCACTAACAGATTCAAAAACAGCTTCTTCCCCACTGTTCCCAGACTCCTGAATGACCCTCTTATGGACTGATCTGATCTCTCCACACATCTTCTCTACTGAGTAGTACTACACTCCGTATACTTCACCCTATGTCTATGTATTTACATTGTGTATTGATCGTATGTCCTATATTTTTTGACGTATGGAACGATCTGTCTGGACTGTATGCAGACAATACTTTTCACTGTACCTCAGTACACGTGACAATAAATGAATCAAATCAACATTTAAATCATCAGAAGAATGCACCCTAATATAACCTTCTTGCTGACAGGCGTAACTTTGGTTAGAAATGCTTCAATGAGATCCAAGGCGACAGTGTCACTCTTATCACGATCTTGGTCCAGACCCCACCAGGGACTAGGATACTGGACACAAACTCGAATGTTTATTTAAATTTTGTAAAACTGTGAGGAAAGGATACCTTGCTCCAGGAGTGATTTCACACAAAATCAGGGTTTGGCAAACAGAAACAAACTTTATTATTAACACAGTATTAAAATATCTTTATCATCACACAAACAAATAGCTCACAATTACCCCTTTTTCAAACTTTTTTGCCGGGATCCATTTTTAGCAACCGGCAACCTTCGGGAAATACACCGGCCGACCTTCGGGAAATACACCGGCCGACCTTCCGGACACACACCGGCCGACCTTCGGGAAATACACCGGCCGAACTTCAGGACACACACCGGCCGACCTTCCGGACACACACCGGCCGACCTTCAGGACACACACTGGCCGACCTTCCGGACACACACCGGCCGACCTTCCAGACACACACCGGCCGAACTTCAGGACACACACCGGCCGACCTTCCAGACACACACCGGCCGACATTCCGGACACACACCGGCCGACCTTCTGGGCACACACCGGCCGACCTTCCGGACCCACACCGGCCGACCTTCCGGACACACACCGGCCGACCTTCGGGACACACACCGGCCGAACTTCGGGACACACACCGGCCGACCTTCCGGACACACACCGGCCGACCTTCTGGACACACACCGGCCGACCTTCGGGACACACACCGGCCGACCTTCCGGACACACACCGGCCGACCTTCCGGACACACACCGGCCGACCTTCGGCACTCACACCGGCCGACCTTTGGCACTCACACCGGCCGACCTTTGTTAGACACACCGGCCGACCTTCGGGAGACACACCGGCCGAACTTCGGGACACACACCGGCCGACCTTCGGGAGACACACCGGCCGAACTTCGGGACACACACCGGCCGAACTTCCGGACACACACCGGCCGACCTTCGGGACACACACCGGCCGAACTTCGGGACACACACCGGCCGAACTTCCGGACACACACCGGCCGACCTTCGGGACACACACCGGCCGAACTTCGGGACACACACCGGCCGAACTTCCGGACACACACCGGCCGACCTTCGGGACACACACCGGCCGACCTTCGGGAGACACACCGGCCGAACTTCGGGACACACACCGGCCGAACTTCGGGACACACACCGGCAGAACTTCCGGACACACACCGGCCGAACTTCGGGACACACACCGGCAGAACTTCCGGACACACACCGGCCGACCTTCCGGACACACACCGGCCGACCTTCCGGACACACACCGGCCGACCTTCGGGACACACACCGGCCGACCTTCTGGACACACACCGGCCGACCTTCCGGACACACACCGGCCGACCTTCGGGAGACACACCGGCCGAACTTCGGGACACACACCGGCCGAACTTCCGGACACACACCGGCCGACCTTCTGGACACACACCGGCCGACCTTCGGGACACACACCGGCCGACCTTCTGGACACACACCGGCCGAAATTCGGGACACACACCGGCCGACCTTCGGGACACACACCGGCCGACCTTCCGGACACACACCGGCCGACCTTCCCGACACACACCGGCCGACCTTCCGGACACACACCGGCCGACCTTCGGGACACACACCGGCCGACCTTCCGGACACACACCGGCCGACCTTCCGGATACACACCGGCCGACCTTCGGGACTCACACCGGCCGACCTTCGGGACACACACCGGCCGACCTTCCGGACACACACCGGCCGACCTTCGGGACACACACCGGCCGACCTTCGGGACACACACCGGCCGACCTTCCGGACACACACCGGCCGACCTTCCGGATACACACCGGCCGACCTTCGGGACTCACACCGGCCGACCTTCGGGACACACACCGGCCGACCTTCCGGACACACACCGGCCGACCTTCGGGACTCACACCGGCCGACCTTCGGGGACACACACCGGCCGACCTTCCGGACACACACCGGCCGACCTTCCGGACACACACCGGCCGACCTTCCGGACACACACCGGCCGACCTTCGGGACACACACCGGCCGACCTTCCGGACACACACCGGCCGACCTTCCGGATACACACCGGCCGACCTTCGGGACTCACACCGGCCGACCTTCGGGACACACACCGGCCGACCTTCCGGACACACACCGGCCGACCTTCCGGACACACACCGGCCGACCTTCGGGACACACACCGGCCGACCTTCCGGACACACACCGGCCGACCTTCGGGACACACACCGGCCGACCTTCGGGACACACATCAGCCGACCTTCGGGACACACACCGGCCGACCTTCTGGATACACACCGGCCGACCTTCCGGACACACACCGGCCGACCTTCCGGACACACACCGGCCGACCTTCGGGACACACACCGGCCGACCTTCTGGACACACACCGGCCGACCTTCGGGACACACACCGGCCGACCTTCCGGACACACACCGGCCGACCTTCCGGACACACACCGGCCGACCTTCCGGACACACACCGGCCAACCTTCCGGACACACACCGGCCGACCTTTGGGAGACACACCGGCCGACCTTCCGGACACACACCAGCCGTCCTTCCGGACACACATCGGCCGACCTATGGGAGACACACCGGCCGACCTTCGGGACACACACCGGCCGACCTTCGGGACACACACCGGCCGACCTTCGGGACACACACCAGCCGACCTTTGGGATACACACCGGCCGACCTTCGGGACACACACCGGCCGACCTTCGGGACACACACCGGCCGACCTTCTGGACACACACCGGCCGACCTTCCCGACACACACCGGCCGACCTTCCGGACACACACCGGCCGACCTTCGGGACACACACCGGCCGACCTTCTGGACACACACCGGCCGACCTTCGGGACACACACCGGCCGACCTTCGGGACACACACCGGCCGACCTTCCGGACACACACCAGCCGACCTTCCGGACACACACCGGCCGACCTTCGGGACACACACTGGCCGACCTTCCGGATACACACCGGCCGACCTTCGGGACACACACCGGCCGACCTTCTGGACACACACCGGCCGACCTTGCCGACCTTCCGGACACACACCGGCCGACCTTCCGGACACACACCGGCCGACCTTCCGGACACACATCGGCCGACCTTTGGGAGACACACCGGCCGACCTTCGGGACACACACCGGCCGACCTTTGGGATACACACCGGCCGACCTTCGGGACACACACCGGCCGACCTTGCCGACCTTTGGGATACACACCGGCCGACCTTCGGGACACACACTGGCCGACCTTCGGGACACACACCGGCCGACCTTTGGGATACACACCGGCCGACCTTCTGGACACACACCGGCCGACCTGTGGGACACACACCGGCCGACCTTCGGGGAACACACTGGTCGAAGTTTGTGACAAATGTCACGTTAGCTTACGTTGATGTAAAAGGGGAGCCTGCTTGGTCCTCACGCTCTCACTTGAATAAGGTGCAAAGGAGGAGAGGGCAAGGCGCATATCAGGTGCAGACGTCAGCCAATTCCTTTGTGCCGTCTTCATCTTCAAGAAAACGGAAATTCCAACCTTGCACGTTGATTGAAGAACAAAATCATACCTCAAGAAATCACCTTAATGTTGTTTTGTTCCCGAGTTAAGTTTCCTCTTTGTAGGCTGTGAACCAGAGGCACTGGAGCTGTGTGCATAGCTAACACTAGCACTGCTCTGTCCTGCCCTGGACTCTCCTGTGCAGCTCTGTCGAGCAGATTCTGTTGTAAGGTGCTGTCCAATTGGTAAACTGCATATTTGAGTCTCTGGCTGCCTCTTACTTTTAAGAAAACCATTCATCTTCACAGCTCACTTGCCTTGCTTGCCAGCAGCTGGAAAATGGAAGCAACACTGCTTCTGTGATTTGGTGCCAAAAGCACATACCAGGTGGGCGCTTGACGTCAACTGTCCGTGCAGCAAGTGTGACACGCTCCCTGCAACCGTTTCTTTCTGGGAAACTTCACACAAATTAATTTTCATTTCATTTTTTGGTTTGCAATAAGTATTTTATTTTGGCACCAGAGATCACAACATGACCAATAGTACAGAACATACCAAAATTACCTGTACACTTTTCAGGGTCCGTGTCATTTTACACAAAAGTTCAGTTTATATCACAAGTGGGGGAGTACTTCTCAATAGAGTCAGGGACTTATTTTCAAAATGTCACCTTAGATCTTAAAATAAAATATAAAAAGCTTGAGGATAACCACGTTGACTGTCATTCCCAAGCCCAGCATTCATTGCTGCCCAGGACTTTACCAAATACAGTTCCCCCCCCCCCCCAATAAAACCTGGTGCGCAGTAACCCCCACCTGGGACTGGGTCACACCGAGCTCGGGCACAACTGCACCGGGGGTTGGATCAAAATACTCACAAAGGGGGATCTTCCTCCTGACCTTGGGGATGGAATGGCCGACCCTCGAGCGCCAGGGTCTCGTTCACCCCGAGCATCCGGCACAAAACCTGCCGGACACTCACCGACACTCGGGTGGCTCCACACAAACCGGGGGTGTGCCCCAAGCCGTGGACATTTATCTCTCCACCGCGCTGACCAACCCCCATTGCTGACTCTCCCTCTCCTCCGGAACTGTAGACATTTTCTACTTTGCCACCATTCTCAAAAGTATAAGATGGGCGTTCCTCCTGCGATCGGTAGCGCCACAGGAGCGGAAGGCCCCATTATTCCACAACCTTCCTGACACCCGCCCGAGACTAATGACCCTGACTTTGAAAAACTCTGCCTTAAACAATTCCCACTCAAACAATAAACCCACCTCAGATCCCAATCCACTTTAAAATACAGTTAGCACCCAGGAATACTTGCTGTGCAGAGATGTCTCTTGAGCTTGTTTGAAAAGATAGACCTGAACCCTGTCAGAACAATGCAGAATTTCTGGCTGCATTTCTTCAGAAACCTCTCTGCTTGCCTTCCGGCCACAAAAACTAAAACTCTATGAAGAACCTCAACACCTGATTGCTTCAACCCGTGGCTCCTCCCATTAATTACATTGTCTCACTGAACTGAGCACAATGTATCTAATTGACTACTCTGCAGGGAGCCCTCTTAATATAAATAAAAGTCCATTAGCCCAAATTTTTACTCCCAAAAAGCCTCACTGTCTTGCAAACCAGGATTTTTAAAGCACTATTGTAACTGAGTGAGACAGTGTATGTAACTACACTGTAACTGAGTGAGGCAGTGTGTGTAACTACATTGTAACTGAGTGAGGCAGTGTGTGTAACTACATTGTAACTGAGTGATGTAATGTGTGTAACTACACTGTAACTGAGTGAGGCAGTGTGTGTAACTACACTGTAACTGAGTGAGGCAGTGTGTGTAACTACATTGTAACTGAGTGATGTAATGTGTGTAACTACACTGTAACTGAGTGAGGCAGTGTGTGTAACTACATTGTAACTGAGTGAGACAGTGTGTGTAACTACACTGTAACTGAGTGAGGCAGTGTATGTAACTACACTGTAACTAAGTGAGGCAGTGTGTGTAACTACATTGTAACTGAGTGAGGCAGTGTGTGTAACTACACTGTAACTGAGTGAGGTCATGTGTGTAACTACACTGAAACTGAGTGAGGCAGTGTATGTAACAACACTGTAACTGAGTGAGGCAGTGTGTGTAACTACACTGTAACTGAGTGAGGCAGTGTGTGTAACTACACAGTAACTGAGTGAGGCAGTGTGTGTAACTACACTGTAACTGAGTGAGGCAGTGTGTGTAACTACACTGTAACTGAGTGAGGCAGTGTATGTAACTACACTGTAACTGAGTGAGGCAATGTGTGTAACTACACTGTAACTGAGTGAGGCAGTGTGTGTAACTACACTGTAACTGAGTGAGACAGTGTGTGTAACTACACTGTAACTGAGGGAGGCAGTGTGTGTAACTACACTGTCACTGAGTGAGGCAGTGTGTGTAACTACACTGTAACTGAGTGAGGCAATGTGTGTAACTACACTGTAACTGAGTGAGGCAGTGTATGTAACTACACTGTAACTGAGTGAGGCAATGTGTGTAACTACACTGTAACTGAGGGAGGCAGTGTGTGTAACTACACTGTAACTGAGTGAGGCAGTGTGTGTAACTACACTGTAACTGAGGGAGGCAGTGTGAGTGTAACAACACTGTAACTGAGTGAGGCAGTGTGTGTAACTACACTGTAACTGAGTGAGGCAGTGTGTGTAACTACACTGTAACTGAGGGAGGCAGTGTGAGTGTAACTACACTGTAACTGAGTGAGGCAGTGTGTGTAACTACACTGTAACTGAGTGAGGCAGTGTGTGTAACTACACTGTAACTGAGTGAGGCAGTGTATGTAACAACACTGTAACTGAGTGAGGCAGTGTGTGTAACAACACTGTAACTGAGTGAGGCAGTGTGTGTAACTACACTGTAACTGAGTGAGGCAGTGTGTGTAACTACACTGTAACTGAGTGAGGCAGTGTGTGTAACTACACTGTAACTGAGTGAGGCAGTGTGTGTAACTACACTGTAACTGCGTGAGGCAGTGTATGTAACTACACTGTAACTGAGTGAGGCAATGTGTGTAACTACACTGTAACTGAGTGAGGCAGTGTGTGTAACTACACTGTAACTGAGTGAGACAGTGTGTGTAACTACACTGTAACTGAGGGAGGCAGTGTGTGTAACTACACTGTCACTGAGTGAGGCAGTGTGTGTAACTACACTGTAACTGAGTAAGGCAGTGTGTGTAACTACACTGTAACTGAGGGAGGCAGTGCATGTAACTACACTGTAACTGAGTGAGGCAGTGTGTGTAACTACACTGTAACTGAGTGAGGCAGTGTATGTCACTACACTGTAACTGAGTGAGGCAGTGTGTGTAACTACACTGTAACTGAGGGAGGCAGTGTGAGTGTAACTACACTGTAACTGAGTGAGGCAGTGTGTGTAACTACACTGTAACTGAGTGAGGCAGTGTGTGTAACTACACTGTAACTGAGTGAGGCAGTGTGTGTAACTACACTTTAACTGAGTGAGGCAGTGTGTGTAACTATACTGTAACTGAGTGAAACAGTGTGTGTAACTACACTGTAACTGAGTGAGGCAGTGTGTGTAACTACACTGTAACTGAGTGAGACAGTGTGTGTAACTACACTGTAACTGAGGGAGGCAGTGTGTGTAATTACACTGTAACTGAGTGAGGCAGTGTGTGTAACTACACTGTAACTGAGTGAGGCAGTGTGTGTAACTACACTGTAACTGAGTGAGGCAATGTGTGTAACTACACTGTAACTGAGTGATGTAATGTGTGTAACTACACTGTAACTGAGTGAGGCAATGTGTGTAACTACACTGTAACTGAGTGAGGCAGTGTATGTAACTACACTGTAACTGAGGGAGGCAGTGTGTGTAACTACACTGTAACTGAGTGATGTAATGTGTGTAACTACACTGTAACTGAGGGAGGCAGTGTGTGTAACTACACTGTAACTGAGTGAGGCAGTGTGTGTAACTACACTGTAACTGAGTGAGGCAGTGTGTGTAACTACACTGTAACTGAGTGAGGCAGTGTATGTAACTACACTGTAACTGAGTGATGTAATGTGTGTAACTACACTGTAACTGAGTGAGGCAGTGTGTGTAACTACACTGTAACTGAGTGAGGCAGTGTATGTAATAACACTGTAACTGAGTGAGGCAGTGCATGTAACTACACTGTAACTGAGTGAGGCAGTGTGTGTAACTACACTGTAACTGAGTGAGGCAGTGTATGTCACTACACTGTAACTGAGTGAGGCAGTGTGTGTAACTACACTGTAACTGAGGGAGGCAGTGTGAGTGTAACTACACTGTAACTGAGTGAGGCAGTGTGTGTAACTACACTGTAACTGAGTGAGGCAGTGTGTGTAACTACACTGTAACTGAGTGAGGCAGTGTGTGTAACTACACTTTAACTGAGTGAGGCAGTGTGTGTAACTATACTGTAACTGAGTGAAACAGTGTGTGTAACTACACTGTAACTGAGTGAGGCAGTGTGTGTAACTACACTGTAACTGAGTGAGACAGTGTGTGTAACTACACTGTAACTGAGGGAGGCAGTGTGTGTAATTACACTGTAACTGAGTGAGGCAGTGTGTGTAACTACACTGTAACTGAGTGAGGCAGTGTGTGTAACTACACTGCAACTGAGTGAGGCAATGTGTGTAACTACACTGTAACTGAGTGATGTAATGTGTGTAACTACACTGTAACTGAGTGAGGCAATGTGTGTAACTACACTGTAACTGAGTGAGGCAGTGTATGTAACTACACTGTAACTGAGGGAGGCAGTGTGTGTAACTACACTGTAACTGAGTGATGTAATGTGTGTAACTACACTGTAACTGAGGGAGGCAGTGTGTGTAACTACACTGTAACTGAGTGAGGCAGTGTGTGTAACTACACTGTAACTGAGTGAGGCAGTGTGTGTAACTACACTGTAACTGAGTGAGGCAGTGTGTGTAACTACACTGTAACTGAGTGAGGCAGTGTATGTAACTACACTGTAACTGAGTGATGTAATGTGTGTAACTACACTGTAACTGAGTGAGGCAGTGTGTGTAACTACACTGTAACTGAGTGAGGCAGTGTATGTAATAACACTGTAACTGAGTGAGGCAGTGTGTGTAACTACACTGTAACTGAGTGAGGCAGTGTGTGTAACTACACTGTAACTGAGTGAGGCAGTGTATGTAACTACACTGTAACTGAGTGAGGCAGTGTGTGTAACTACACTGTAACTGAGTGAGGCAGTGCGTGTAACTACACTGTAACTGAGTGAGGCAGTGTGTGTAACTACACTGTAACTGAGTGAGGCAGTGTGTGTAACTACACTGTAACTGAGTGAGGCAGTGTATGTAACTACACTGTAACTGAGTGAGGCAGTGTGTGTAACTACACTGTAACTGAGTGAGGCAGTGTGTGTAACTACACTGTAACTGAGTGAGGCAGTGTATGTAACTACACTGTAACTGAGTGAGGCAGTGTGTGTAACTACACTGTAACTGAGTGAGGCAGTGTGTGTAACTACACTGTAACTGAGTGAGGCAGTGTGTGTAACTACACTGTAACTGAGTGAGGCAGTGTATGTAACTACACTGTAACTGAGTGAGGCAGTGTGTGTAACTACACTGTAACTGAGTGAGGCAGTGTGTGTAACTACACTGTAACTGAGTGAGGCAGTGATGTAACTACACTGTAACTGAGTGATGTAGTGTAACTACACTGTAACTGAGTGAGGCAATGTGTGTAACTACACTGTAACTGAGTGAGGCAGTCTATGTAACTACACTGTAACTGAGTGAGGCAATGTGTGTAACTACACTGTAACTGAGTGAGGCAATGTGTGTAACTACACTGTAACTGAGTGAGGCAGTGTGTGTAACTACACTGTAAGCGTGAGCAATGTGTGTACACTACCACTGTAACTGGATTGCTTGAATGTGTGTACCTACACTGTAACTGAGTGAGGCAATGGTGTAACTACACTGTAACTGAGTGAGGGCAGTGTATGTAACTACACTGTAACTGAGGGAGGCAGTGGGTGTAACTACACTGTAACTGAGTGATGTAATGTGTGTAACTACACTGTAAACTGAGTGAGGCAATTGTGTGTAACTACACTGTAACTGAGTGAGGCAGTGGCTGTAACTACACTGTAACTGAGGAGGCAGTGTGTGTAACTACACTGTAACTGAGTGATGGCAATGTGTGTAACTACACTGTAACTGAGGTAAGGCAGTGTATGTAACTACACTGTAACTGAGTGAGGCAATGTGTGTAATACACTGTAACTGAGTGATGGCACTGTGTGTAACTACACTGTAACTGAGTGAGGCAGTGTATGTAACTACACTGTAACTGAGTGAGGCAATGTATGTAGCTACACTGTAACTGAGTGATGTAATGTGTGTAACTACACTGTAACTGAGTGAGGCAATGTGTGTAACTACACTGTAACTGAGTGAGGCAGTGTATGTAACTACACTGTAACTGAGTGAGGCAATGTGTGTAACTACACTGTAACTGAGGGAGGCATGTGTGTAACTACACTGTAACTGAGTGATGTAATGTGTGTAACTACACTGTAACTGAGGGAGGCAGTGTGTGTAACTACACTGTAACTGAGTGAGGCAGTGTGTGTAACTACACTGTAACTGAGTGAGGCAGTGTGTGTAACAACACTGTAACTGAGTGAGGCAGTGTGAGTGTAACTACACTGTAACTGAGTGAGGCAGTGAGTGTAACTACACTGTAACTGAGTGAGGCAGTGTGTGTAACTACACTGTAACTGAGTGAGGCAGTGTGTGTAACTACACTGTAACTGAGGGAGGCAGTGTGTGTAACTACACTGTAACTGAGTGAGGCAGTGTGTGTAACTACACTGTAACTGAGTGATGTAATGTGTGTAACTACACTGTAACTGAGTGAGGCAGTGTGTGTAACTACACTGTAACTGAGTGATGTAATGTGTGTAACTACACTGTAACTGAGTGAGGCAGTGTGTGTAACTACACTGTAACTGAGTGAGGCAGTGTGTGTAACTACACTGTAACTGAGTGAGGCAGTGTGTGTAACTACACTGTAACTGAATGAGGCAGTGTGTGTAACTACACTGTAACTGAGGGAGGCAGTGTGTGTAACTACACTGTAACTGAGTGAGACAGTGTGTGTAACTACACTGTAACTGAGTGAGACAGTGTGTGTAACTACACTGTAACTGAGGGAGACAGTGTGTGTAACTACACTGTAACTGAGGGAGGCAGTGTGTGTAACTACACTGTAACTGAATGAGGCAGTGTGTGTAACTACACTGTAATTGAGTGAGGCAGTGTGTGTAACTACATTGTAACTGAGGGAGGCAGTGTGTGTAACTACACTGTAACTGAATGAGGCAGTGTGTGTAACTACACTGTAACTGAGTGAGGCAGTGTGTGTAACTACACTGTAACTGAGTGAGGCAGTGTGTGTAACTACACTGTAACTGAGTGAGGCAGTGTGTGTAACTACACTGTAACTGAGTGAGGCAGTGTGTGTAACTACACTGTAACTGAGGGAGGCAGTGTGTGTAACTACACTGTAACTGAGTGAGGCAGTGTGTGTAACTACACTGTAACTGAGTGACATCTTCCATCGCTTTGCTGATGATCAAGAGTACAAATTTCCAAATTGCCGGCTAGATGATTGTATTGCAGTTGTACTGGAACAGCTTGACTGGAGGCGGAGCATGTCCTGGAGCACAAGGCTTCAGTCAGGGCCGTGGTCCTTGCAGTGTCCAGTGTCTTCAGCTGTTTCTTAATAACATGTGAAGTGAATCGAATTGGCTGAAGACTGACATCGGTGATACCGATGACCCTCAAAGGAGGCTGAAATGGATAATCCACTTAGCACTGCTGGCTAAAGATTGTTGCAAATTCTTCTTTTTTACACCTACATCATTGAGGATGGGGGTTTTTGTGGAGCCTCCTCCTCCAGTGATCTGTTTCATTGTCCACCACCATTCGCGACTGGATGTGGCAAGGCCGCCGGAGTTAGATCTGATACGATGGTTGTGGAATCATTTAGCTCTGTCCGTCAGTTGCTGCTTATGATGCAGTTATTCCTGTTTTGTAGCTTCATCAGATTGCTACCTCATTTTTGAGCATGCCTTGGTTCTGCTCCTGGCATGCTCTCCTTCATTCAACCTGTGTGTCGCATTGGTCTCCTTATTTAATGAAGGATGTAAATGTGCCGGAAGAAGTTCAGAGAAGGTTTACTAGAACGGAGAATCCCGCTGCTGGCGAGGGCACGCTGCCCAGGAAATCCCGGCTGGCAGACGGGAGAATTCCACCCCAGGATAGGGCAGGTTGTCTTATGAAGAAAGGTTTGTGTCTGCTAGAGTTTATTAGAGTAAGAGGTGACTTGGTTGAAACATATAAACCCTGAGGGCTTTTGACAGGTGCATGTGGAGAGGATGTTTCTTCTGGTGGGAGAATCTTGAACAAGGGGGCTGTGGTGGTATGATTTGCATAGCTGTCTGCCATTGGTGCAGAACACTGGCTTACCATTGGCCCTGGTCAGTCACGTGCCTCTCGACCGATTGGTTGAGACCAGTCATGTGACGGCTCTCCGATTGGTCAAGAGGCTGAGTTAACCCCGCCTCCAGAGTGAGGTATAAATAACCAGAACGCCCGGCGGTCGTCCATTTACTGTAGTCGACCGCAGGGCTAACTTCTAGCTTATTAAAGCCTAACTTTTGTACAGCAACCCATCCCGCGTTCGATTGATGGCTCATCAGGGGCTCTACTTAAAAATAAGGGGTCGTCCATCTAAGACATCCTCTTCTAGGGCTGTGAGTCTCTGGATTTCTCTTCCTCAATAGGCAGTGGAAGCAGAGTCCCTGAATATTTTCAAGGCACAGCTAGATAGATTCGTGATAAGCAGGGGGATGGAAGCAAGGGGTAGGCAGGGACGTGGAGCTGATGTGACAATCCATCAGTCAGATCCTATTGAATGGCCGAGTGGATTTGATGGGCCAAATGGCCTCTTCCTGCTCCTAACTCGTACGTCTGCATATTGACACGGGGAGATGCTGTCACAGCGAGTTACTCGTCCCCAGGAATACTATACATGGCACCTGGAATTGGATGGCATCTCAGAGGCCACTCTACCTGCTTAGCAGCTCAGAACTCCAGCCATTGGATATCATGTTGAATGATCATGTCCACCAAGCTTTGTTCTTCCGCCCTGTGGTATGTGGGCTCAAACTCTATTGTCCTTCTGATGTTATCCCATCAAAATGGCTGAGGCCTGTGTGTTTTCCTCATGATTTCCCAACACGAAATTCCTTGCTTGTGATTCAGCCTAGCCCTGTATGACTAACTAAGGGCAGAAAAATAAATGGAAATCAATTTTATGCTAAATATAAGGGCTCACTTCTGATATAGGATCTGTCTTGATGGAGGATTCACAGCATGATATTCATGGCATAATCTTATCGTATGTTGGGAGGCGTGAGTCAAATCAGCTGATTAGTGGTAAACCACCAACTCCAATTCATGTGTGGCTGGATATTTATGTCCCTTTGCATCCTTACGGCTTCGGCAGGCACCTGTGCCCATCCGACCTGGCCCATTGCAGTTGGGGAAACTCTGAATCCAGGTTTTGTAGAGGTGCTTCTGGGCTTGTGCAAATTGGTTGTGATTCCACGCCTGGCCACAGATTTTCCTGGCGCAAGCCAAATTTCCCAGCGGTCCGGTGGTGGTCAAGCTTTAGCCATGCGTAGTGAACAGCAGACAGACATGGCCAACCACTGGAAAATGATCAATCCTTGAGAGGTAGGGAAACACTTTCAGAAGTGAAAACCGCAATTAACCGTTGCTCTGCAGTAGATTGGTAGACTTTTCTGCGAGGGCAGAAGTCTGGGGAAACTGTGATGATCCTCCTTAAGAGTAGAGACGTTTAAGAGAAGATTTGATCGAGTCGATCAATATCATGACTGGCTTTGATAGTGTAATTAATAATAAACTAGCACAGGCTGAGTGGAGCGAATGGCCTCTGCTCCTCTATCTTATGGGCTCATGGCCTCCTCTCTGCTGTAGCATTCTATGATTTGAAGTTAAGGGAGAAAGAAAAACGTGGATTTCTATAGCATCCTTCATGACCTCCAGAGAGACGGCATGGGGCACAGTGATTAGCATTCGGGTGACTGTGTGTGTGTGGAGTTTGTATTTCCTCCGTGTCTGCGTGGGTGTCCGGTTTCCTCCCATAGTCCAAAGATGTGCAGGTTAATGGGATTGACCATACAAAGTTGCCCCAGGTTAGATGGGGTTACGGGGATGGCGTGGGGTTGCAGTGGGCCTAGGTAGGGTGCTCTTTCAGAGGTTTGGTACAGATACGATGGGCTGAATGGTCTCCTTCTGCACTGTAGGAATTCTATGATTCTATGTCTTAAAGACCTCTACAATCATTAAGTGCTTTTTGTCGTTTTGTAGGAAGCCAATTTACACACAACACTTTCCATAAATGACAATGTAAAAATGTAGAGTAATGGGTTAACTCTAAACATAGCTCCTGAGGATGTGTGTGACTTGCTGTGTCATAGTGACGTAATTTACTGAGAGAAGATGAATGGGAAGCATCTCGGAGAATACCTCCAGATTTGTTTTTGTCTTATTTAACCTTTGTCAATAGTTAGAATGTAATTAAATGGACGTCCGGTAGCGGTGATGCGGAGCTAAGCCGCACGTTCGGTGGCTCCCGCTGTTTTCGGACTTTGGGGCTCTTTTAAGGGGCCGTAGTGGTGCTGTTTGGACTTTTCCCCGTGTGGGAACACTCCTTCGCAGATTCTCCACCGGTGGATGGCCTGGACTAGGAGCGGAGCAGTCAGAAAATCGGCTTTGGAGCAGAAAAAGGTGCGAGGCAGGAAAAGCGGGATGGCGGAGGGCGGGGAAGCAGCAGCGTGGCAGCAGTGGGCGCGGGAGCAGCAGGAGCTGCTTCAGCGCTCCTTTAAGGAGCTGAAGGCAGAGATTCTGGAGCCGTTTAAGGCCTCCCTGGACAAGCTCATGGCGACCCAGACGGCTCAGGGTGCGGAGATCCGAGAGCTTCGACAAAAGGCCTCGGAGTGAGGACGAACTCCTGGGCCTGGCAGTGAAGGTGGAGTCGCACGAGGCGCTCCATAAGAAGTGGTTAGCGAGGCTGGAGGAGATGGAGAACCGGGCCCGTCGGAAGAACCTGCGGATTCTGGGCCTCTCAGAGGGGCTGGAAGGTTCGGATTTGGGGGCCTATGTGGCTATGATGCTGAACACGCTAATGGGAGCGGGGTCGTTCCAGGGACCCTTAGAGCTGGAGGATGCCCATCGGATGCTGCTGAGGAAACCCAGGCCAAATGAGCCGCCTCGGGCGGTTCTGGTCCGTTTTCACCGCTTCGTAGACCGCAAGTGTATGCTGCGTTGGGCAAAGAAGGAGAGGAGTAGCAAGTGGGAGAATACGGTGATCAGGATCTACCAGGACTGGAGTGCGGAGGTGGCGGGGCTGGCTTTAACCGGGAGAAGGCAGTGCTCCACAAGAAAGGGGTCAAGTTTGGCCTGCTACAGCCGGCACGCCTGTGGGTCACTTATAAAGACCGCCAGCTATATTTCGACTCCCGGAGGAGTCTTTTGTCCAGGCAGAGAAGCTGGACTTGAACTGAGGACTGGGGGCTGGGGAACGTTGTACACAAGGTTTTGTCCTCCTTGGTATCCTTTCATTTTATCGGTTCTGTTGGATGATGTTGGTTTTTTGCCGTTCTGCTTTTTTTTTTGCTTTTTGGGACTGTTATCTGTTTACTTGGGCGTTTGTTTTGTTTGGATTTTTATTTTCCTTCACCAGTTGGGAGGTTGGGTGGGGTTCGCAGTCCTGTTGGGTCATGTGCCCGCCTTTTCCCGCGTTTGGGTCGGGGGGGGGAGTTTGGGAGGGAAGCGCGGGCTTTTTCTTCCCGCGCTAGAGGAGTAGTGGGCGGGACCGTGACTGGGGGGGGGGGGGTGTGGTTGTGTTGCAATGGGGAGGGTCTTTGGGGTGGCGGGAGCAGCCGGGGTCAGCAGGAGTCGGCTGGCTTACGGAAGTACAATAGAAGTACGCAGCTAGGTGGGGGCCCTAGCTTGGGGGGGGGGGGGGGGGGGGGGTGAGGTTTGGGGGGGAGAAAGGGGGGGGTTGTACCGGGTTGCTGCTGAAGTGGCGAAGGAGCTGGAGCAGGTTGAGGGGGTCGGGATGGGGGTCTGTCGCTGTGGGGAACGGGCTGAGCGGGGGGGGCGCGGGCACGTGGCGGATTACGGAAGGGTGATGGCTAGTCGACGGGGGAGGGGGGTAGGTGGTCCCCTGATCCGGCTGATTACCTGGAATGTGAGGGGACTGAATGGGCCGGTTAAACCGGCCTCGCTCACCTGAGGGGGCTGAAGGCGGACTTGGCTATGCTTCAGGAGACGCACCTGAAGGTGGCGGATCAGGTTAGGTTGAGGAAGGGGTGGGTGGGCCAAGTGTTTCATTCGGGGCTGGATGCAAAAAATCGGGCGGTGGCGATGCTGGTGGGGAAGAGGGTGTCGTTTGAGGCGTCGAGTGTGGTGGCAGACAGCGGCGGGAGGTACGTGATGGTGAGTGGCAAGCTACAAGGGGGGCGGGTGGTGCTGGTCAATGTATACGCCCAGAATTGGGACGATGCGGGTTTCATGCGGCGCATGTTGGGCCGGATTCCAGATTTGGAGGTGGGAGGCCTGATAATGGGGGGGGATTTCAACACGGTGCTGGATCCAACTCTGGATCGATCCAGTTCCAGGACGAGTAGGAGGCCTAAGGTGCTGATGGGGTTTATGGACCAGATGGGAGGGGTGGATCCATGGAGGTTTGCGAGGCCGAGGGCCAGGGAATTTTCATACTTCTCCCATGTGCATAAGGCCTACTCCTGGATTGATTTTTTCGTTCTGAGTAGGGCACTGATTGTGAGGGTAGTAGACGCTGAGTACTCGGCGATAGCCATTTCGGACCATGCCCCGCACTGGGTAGACCTCGAGCTGGGGGAGGAGAGGGACCAGCGCCCGCTTTGGTGCTTGGAGGTGGGGCTACTGGCGGACGAGGAGGTGGGCGGGCGGGTCCGAGGATGTATCGAGAGGTATCTGGAGGCCAACGATAATGGGAGGTCCGAGTGGGGACGGTCTGGGAGGCGCTGAAGGCGGTGGTTCGGGGGGAGTTGATCTCCATTTGAGCATACCGGGAGCGGAGAGAGAAGGAGAGATTGGTGGGGGAGATGGTGAGGGTGGACAGGAGATATGTGGAGGCCCCGGAGGAGGGATTGTTGCGGGAGCGGCGCAGCCTTCAGGCTGAGTTTGACTTGTTGACCACCAGAAAGGCGGAAGCTCAGTGGAGGAAGGCACAGGGTGCGGTGTATGAATATGGGGAGAAGGCGAGCAGGATGCTGGCACACCAGCTCCGTAAGCGGGATGCGGCCAGGGAGATTGGTAGAGTTAAGGATCGGGGAGGAAATGTGGTGCGAAGGGGGGTAGACATCAATGGGGTCTTCAGGGACTTCTACGAGAAACTGTATCGGTCCGAACCCCTGGTGGAGGAGGGGGGATGGGGCACTTTTTGGATCGGCTGAGATTCCCATGGGTGGGGGAGGGACAGGTGGAGGGGCTGGGGGCACCAGTTGAGCTGGAGGAGCTGGTCAAAGGGATAGGGAACATGCAGTCGGGGAAGGCGCCGGGGCCGGATGGGTTGCCGGTTGAATTTTATAAGTTGTATGCAGACCTGTTGGGCCCCCTGTTGGTTAGGACCTTTAACAAGGCAAGGGAGGCGGGGGCTTTGCCCCCGATTATGTCTCGGGCACTGATCTCCTTGATCCTTAAGCGGGACAAGGATCCCCAGCAGTGTGGGTCGTACAGGCCGATCTCACTCTTGAATGTGGACGCCAAGCTGTTGGCAAAGATCTTAGCCACGAGGATAGAGGACTGTGTGCCGCAGGTTATCCACGAGGATCAAATGGGGTTTGTGAGGGGGAGGCAGATGAACACTAACATACGGAGGTTCTTGAATGTTATAATGATGCCGGCGGTAGAAGGGGAGGCGGAGATAGTGGTGGCACTGGACGCGGAGAAGGCCTTTGATAGGGTCGAGTGGGGGTACTTGTGGGAGGTGCTGGAAAGGTTCGGGTTTGGGGAGGGGTTTGTCAGGTGGGTGAGGCTGTTATATGAGGCCCCGATGGCGAGCGTGGCCACGAATAGGAGGAGGTCGGAGTATTTTCGGTTACACCGAGGGACGAGGCAGGGGTGTCCCTTGTCCCCCCTACTTTTTATGCTGGCAATTGAACTCCTGGCTATGGCGCTGAGGGAGTCGAGGAACTGGAGGGGGCTGGTCCGGGGTGGGGAGGAGCACTGAGTGTCGCTCTATGCGGATGACCTATTGTTGTATGGCGGACCCGGTGGGGGGAATACCGGTGGTGATGGGGATTGTCCGGGAATTTGGGGATTTCTCAGGGTATAAGCTTAACTTTGGGAAAAGCGAGCTGTTTGTGGTACACGCGGGGGACCAGGAGGGGGGGATTGGGAGGCTCCCATTGAAAAGGGCGGAGAGGAGCTTTACGTGCTTGGGGGTGCAGGTGGCCAGGAGCTGGGGGGCCCTGCATAAGCTTAACCTTACAAGGCTGGTGGAGCAAATGGAGGAGGCGTTTAAGAGGTGGTACATGTTGCCGCTGTCTCTAGCGGGTAGGTGCAGTCAGTCAAGATGACGGTGCTTCCGAGGTTTCTGTTCCTGTTTCAGTGCCTCCCCATCCTTATCCCGAAGGCCTTTTTCAGACAGGTTAACAGGAGCATTACGGGGTTTGTGTGGGCACATGGGACCCCGAGGGTGCGGAGGGTGTTCTTGGAGCGGGGCAGGGATGGGGGGGGGGGGGGCTGGCGCTGCCCAACCTCTGTGGGTACTATTGGGCTGCCAATGCAGCGATGGTGCGTATGTGCGTGATGGAGGGGGAGGGGGCAGCATGGAAGAGGATGTAGATGTCGTCCTGTGTGGGCACGAGCCTGGAGGCGCTGGTGACGGCGCCGCTGCCGTTCCCTCCAACGAGGTATACCACGAGCCCGTTGGTGGTGGCTACCCTCAAAATTTGGGGGCAATGGAGGCGGCACAGGGGGGTGGTGGGGGCCTCGATGGGATCCCCGATACGGGGGAACCACCGGTTTGTTCCGGGGAGAATTGATGGCGGGTTCCTGAGTTGGCACAGGGCAGGTATCAGGAGGTTGGGGGACCTGTTTATAGACGGGAAATTTGTGAGCCTGGGTGAGCTCGAGAGGAAGTTCGGGCTCCCCCTGGGGAATGCCTTTCGGTACATGCAGGTGAGGGTGTTTGTCAGGCGGCAGGTGGCGGGGTTCCCTCTGCTGCCGCCGCGTGGGGTCCAGGACAGGCTGCTCTCGGGGGTGTGGGTTGGGGAGGGGAGGATCTCAGCAGCGTACCAACTGATGCAGGAGGAGGACGGGGCCTCGGTTGAGGAGTTGAAGGGTAAGTGGGAGAAGGAGCTGGGTGAGGAGATCGAGGAGGGGACGTGGGCGGATGCCCTGGGGAGGGTGAACTCCTCCTCTTCTTGTGCGAGGCCTTGGCCTCATACAGTTTAAGGTGCTACATAGGGCTCACATGACCGGGACAAGGATGAGCCGGTTTTTTGGGAGTGAGGACAGGTGTGTTAGGTGCTCGGGGAGCCCAGCAAATCATGCCCATATGTTCTGGGCATGCCCAGCGCTGGGGGAATTTTGGAAGGGCATAGCGAGGACGGTGTCGAGGGTGGTAGGATCCAGGGTCAATTCGGGCTGGGGGCTCGCAGTATTTGGGGTTGCGGAGGAGCCGGGAGTGCAGGAGGCGAAAGAGGCCGGTGTTCTGGCCTTTGCGTACCTGGTAGCCCGGCGGAGGATTCATCTTCAGTGGCAGCCATTCCTGGACAACAGGCCAGCAGCAGCAGCAACCCGGGGGGGGGGGATGTTTTGTTGTTTTGTACTAAAGGGACGGGCATAGTTGTTCTGTGCCAATGTCGGGCATTAATTCATTTCCTCCTCTGTGTCTATGCGGGGGGGGGGTTCTGTCCTGTCTTTTGAAGGGACGGGCAGATGTTTTGGGGGAATGATGGATGTTAGTTTATCTCTTCCGCTGTATATGCACGCGGAGGGGGGGGGGGGGGGGCGGACTGTTCTTTCTGTCCTTTGTTAAAAAAAAATTCTGTCTTTTTGTTGTTGATATTTTGCAAAAATTTGAATAAAAATTATTTTAAAAAAATAAAACAGAATGTAATTAAATGTTTTTGAACAAAAGACCATTGCCTCCAGCAACTCTTCAAGAGTAAGACACCAATGAATCCCAAGATAATCCCATGATAACAGATGGTGGCAGCAGTGAATGCACGTCCAGAGAAACAGCAGAAATAGGTGGGAGGAACTTGAAGAGTAGTACAGAGCAGTTGGTGAAGGGCCTTAAGGCCAACCCAGCAATCACACAGGAGGTTACCCAGTAAGAAAGCCAACCCAGCAACTGGGAAGACAAGCAGCGCGGTAAATGACAATCTCAAATCAGGGTGAGAAATGGCCATTATATTTCTCCTACCAGATTAACTTCAAAATATGGAGGCCCCCAAACAACCTGACCAATAGGCAAAATCAGCCAAGTTGCTTTGCCCAGCACCGCAACATCTCAGGTCTTGTTGGTAAAGAGAACAATGGTCAAGTTTGCACTTTGTTATCCACTGTTGGGAGCAAAGCACATGAGGTGCTGGACAGGATGGACAAAGAGACAACTTCCCATGAGGATGTCGGAGCCTTTGGCTGATACTTCAATCCTCATGAAAATATTGTCACTAAACGGGTGAAGTTTAATCGGCGCAGTCAAAAACAAGGTGAAAGGATTGACTGATTCACTAACGAATTGTAGCCCTTGCCGAGAATCCGAATATTGAACACTGTCAGACAACCTGGTCAGAGATAGAACAGTTGTCGGTGTTTCAGATGAGAATCTCTCTGACTTCTTACAATCTCAGCAAGATTTAAATTTAAGGAAAGCTGTACAACCGATGATCCGAAGAGGGGAGGCAGAATCAGGCTTCTGCCAGAGATGTGAGGGAGATTTCCCATAAACATCCCGATGAATTTGTTCAATTTCTAGGTTGTAAGACTGAAAGTATAGCAAGGCAGCAATTGGGGGGGAAAGCCCTGAAAAGGAGCCATTTTCCAATGTTTCCACTGTGGCGTGAAGAAAGTCCACAGGTGCGAAGAGCGCCTTGCCAGAATTGCCCAGTGCCATAGCCGTGGCACGTTAGGCCATTTCAAAGTGGTCTGCCATTCCAGGAAATCTGCATTTGCTAGGCAGGCGAAAAAATTTGTTCAAGGAACCTCCGTTCAAGAAATTCAAGACTCAAAAACCGCCAAAGCACCTTCCGAGGGGAAATAAAGGAAAATAAAAAAGCAGTATTGGAGTGCTGCCAATGATGTAAATAAGCTTCTGCCTGAAGCTAGACACAGGAGCTGGTGTTTCAGTGTTATCTGGCAGAGTTTCATGGTTGAATGAAGTGACACCACAAGCATCTTCTATTCAATTCCAAGGTGCAGGGGGGCACCAAGTTAAATGTAGATACAACACCAAGATACAAGGACAGAGACATTTCTGAAACATTATACTTATTGTGCTGATTGTCCCTTTAAGGGCACTACAGCAGAGTAAGAGTCACATGGCCTGTGAGACAAATCAGGACTCAGTATGTGGAATCATCCCCATTGTGAGAGAGGCTCCTAGGCAGAGACATTTTGGGAGCTAGCTACAGCCATGTTCCTGCTGTACAATTCTTATTAATAAATATCTTTTGAGTTCACCAATGAACATGCATCTTTACACTTACCAAGAATCAAGAGTGTTCTTTGTTGAGCAGAAACGCCTGTGTAGAAATGTTTGTGAAGTCAATGCAAAAACACAAGATAAGGGCCTGGATTCTCCGACCCCGCCCTGGGTCGGAGAATCGCCGGGGGGGGGGGGGGGGGGGGCGTGGGAATAACGCCACGCCGCCGGCTCGCCGATTCTCCGGTGCCAATTCTCGGGCGCCCGCAGGATCGCCGCTGCGCCCGTCGGGGGGGCGTTGAAACCAGTCCCCCCGCCGATTCTCGGGGCCTCGACGGGCCGAGTGCCCGCCGGGTTTGGCCGAGTCCCGCCACCGTGGGTTACTTATGGTCCCACCCTGCGGGACCTCGGAGTTCTGGCTGCGGGGGCCGTCCTGGTGGGTGGACGGGGGGGGGGGGGGATCCGACTCCGGGGGGGGTGGGCCTCCACGGTGGCCTGGCCCCCGATCGGGGCCTACCGATCGGCGGGTGGGCTAGTTCTGTGGGGGCCTATGTTCCTCCACGACGGGCCCCTGTAGGGGTCCGCCATATCGCCCTGGGGCCGGCGTGGAGACGGGAACCCACACGCATGCGCGAACTCGAGCCGGCCGTGGCACGCATGCCGGACTCACGCCAGCCGTGGTGCGCCAGCTTTTGGGCGCCGGAGCTGCGGACACCACTCTGGCACCGTGCTAGCCCCCTCGGAAGGGGTGGAAACCTGCCACTTGAGGCCTGTTGACGCCGGAGTGACTAGCACTGTTTTTCACGCCACCGTCAGAACCTAGCCCCGGGATTGGAGAAACCCGGCCAATGAATGTAGGAGGGAATTCCCCAGACCTTTTAAAGGTTTAGTTAGATTGAAGATAGTATATCGCATTACATTCAAGACAGGTGCTAAAACCATTTGCATATTCATGCCAAGGACTTCTGAAAGGAGTCAGGAGTGCGATGGAGACAATGCTGCAATAAGAGGCAATTTTACCAGTCACTAAACCAGCCTGGTGGTGGTATAGTATCAGTTGCGAACCAAATGGCTCCATTTGAATCTGCATTGATCTAACACACCTCAACAAAGCAGTGGTAAGAGAAATGCACCCAAAAGTGCCAGAAGATAAGAACTTGATCAAGGATAGCACAATTGCTTCACAGCTCCAGGGTCCCAGGTTCGATTCCGGCTTGGGTCACTGTCTTTCGAACAAATCAAATATGACGCGAACATCCTCCTAACCCAGTAACATTCAGAAGTGCGGAAGCTGATACACCTGCAATGGGATTGGGAGCAGTGCTATTTCAGGTCCAAAGTGATGGGAAAAGAAAACCTGTTTGCTATGTATCTAGGTCATTAACCAAGACCAAATAGCAATATGTACTTAGCGAATAGGAAGCCCTCACAGAGATTTGGGCCTGTGAGGAATTATCTGATTATGTACTGGGGGCCTGCAGTTTAAGATTGAGACTTGATCATAAACCATTAGTAACCTTGTTGAAAGAAATCGCTCGCTGCCATCCAGAAATCAGAGATCCCAAAAGATTGTGCGATATGACGCTATTACAGTGCAGCTGCAGAGTAAATATCACGACTATGGCCGTTACACTTGCCCAGCATTAAGATAAACCTTCTTGGTGGAAGTTGAACATTTCACAATGTTTAAATAATTTAAAGTGCCTAATTCTTGTTTTTTTCCAATTAAGGGCCAGTTTAGTATGGCCAATCCACCTCCCCTGCACACGTTTGGGGGTGAGACCCACGCAAACATGGGGAGAATGTGCAAACTCCACACGGACAGTGAAGCTTTCACAGTTTTGACCACCAAATATTTGCCAGCAACAGAGCAGAAGTTGTGCGAACTTTGTGTTGCCAAAAGACAAGATGAAGAACGTATCCAGCTTTACCCTTACAGCCTGAACACATTATATTCAAAACAACCCTGTCTTGATTGAAACAGTGGCACCTCTTCAGGGTCATAGGCGAGCTCCCGGTATACGATACAGGAGTGGTGGTGTCACAAGCTCTCTGTCTGGAAGCTTTTCAGAGAATCCAGCCAGGATATCTTGGTATAACCAAGTGTTGAGCCAGGGCACAGATGTGAGTAAGACAGACAAGGATTTCAGACTCTATTGAAGAGATGGTTTCCAATCACCTATGCCATTCACATACAGGAGTAGAAAGAGCCCTTCTTCTGCCCTCCTTCCCATCAAGACCGTGGGAATGTCTTGGCATGGATTAGTTCAACTACAAAATGAAAATATTTCTTATGATGGTGTACGATTATTCTTGCTGGATAAAGGTATCAAAGCTACAAGGCCTCAACTCTGAGGTTGTTAATACCTCCTGGAAGAAAATATTCTTTATACATGACATTCCAGACATTGCGATCTCTAAAAATGGACATCAATTCACCAACGAGTGTTTCTAATTTTCACAGAGTCATATGGATTTGTGCATTCCACAAGTTCCCCAAAACACCCCCAGTCCAACAGAGAAGCTGAGTGAAGAGTACGCACTATAAAAACCCTACTGAAGAAAGGTGACTTGGAGATCGTTCTCCTTAGTTATCATTCAACACCCTAACATGATGGGATTTCCTCATGCAAGCTTCTATTGGGCCACAGAATAAAGACCCAAATTGTTTCCTCCCCCACAACTTGCACCCCAACAACTTCCCTACCAAATGCCATGGTGGAGGACCATGATCGAGCTGGGAGGAAGAACACTGCCAAGAAAGTCAAGCTCATACGTTTAACCAGAGGCGTGGGGCTCACGACCTTCCAATTCTTGGATGGGGAGAGATTGTCTGGGTCAGAGACCAAACTGTGCTGGTACAGTAACTGAGAAGCTACAGCGACCGAGATTGTATCTGGTTAGGACACAGTCAGGTATCATTCAAAGGAACAGATCTGTCCCAGTTAACGGCACGGGCAGAGTATCCTGAATCTCAAGTGAGCGTCACACCTACAGAACCAGAAAGGAGGGAAACCAGGAATGACAACCCCTACGGACTGATCACAGAGCCACAGGATGTCCGCCTATCTCGGAAGGAGCTCCGTACTCATTCTGGAAGACAGGTGAAGCCAACAAAGAGATTTTCCCTTTAAGAGAAGAGATTTTGTAGGGAGGTGTAGGGGAATAGGTATAATGGTATGGGATAATTAATTGACATTGTGGGAATGGTGGAGGGTGGTGGGGGATGTAGAGTAAAGGGTTAATTCTAATGCTAGCTACTGCACATATGCGTAACACTGACTGAGAGGGCAGCACAGTGGCGCAATGGTTAGCACTGCTGCCTCACGGCGCTGAGGATCTAGGTTCGATCCCGGCTCTGGGTCACTGTCCGTGTGGAGTTTGCGCATTCTCCCCGTGTTTGCGTGGGTTTCGCCCCCATAACCCAAAGATGTACAGGGTAGATGGATTGGCTTCCCTAAATTGCCCCTTAATTGGAAAAAAATAAATTGGCTACTCGAAATTGATTTTGAAAAAAAGAGATCTGTGTGGAACATCTCAGTAGTGATGTCAGGAAGCATTTCTTCACAAAAGGGTTGTGCAAATCTGAAACTCCCCCCCCCCCCCCCCCCCCCCCCCCCCCCAAGAAAGCTGCTGAGGCTGGAGATCAACTGAGAATTTCAATTGAAAATTTCAAAACTAAGATTGATAGATTTTTGTTGGGTCAAGGTGTTAAGATTTATGGAACCAACTTGGACCAATGGGGTTAGGATGCAGATCAGTCATGGGCTGGAATCCTCCCACCGTTCGCTGGCGGCGGGATTCTCTGCTCCCGCTGGTAGCGCACCGCCTCGTGTGGATTTTCCGGTGGCAATGGAAATTCCCATTGACAATGGCGGCACCAGAGAATCCTGTCACTGGATGACGACGCACCACCTCCCCCCGCCCGGAAACACACAGTATGGGAGACCGGAGATTCCCGCCAATGATCTAATTGAATAGAGGAGTATGTTTGAGGGGCTGAATGGCCTCCTCCTATTCCCATTTTTCCAATTGCCTTGACTAAAAATGGCCGTGGTTGAGGATGAAAGGAATGTAATGAAGGTGAAGGAAGAAATAAAAGAGGGAATTGTGAAGAAAGCACCTGCCACTGCAATAGGGAAAGCAAAGCAATAGTTTAATAAGCAGTGAAGTGGTTTGATTAGAATTGTTGGATTAGCAATGGCTCAGTCTGCTTGGGGAGGGCGTGGACAACAGAATTTATCACAGGAAATTCCAGAATGTGGAATCTGTTTGTGAAATAATGGCTGCAAATAAAGCCCAATGCAATCATGCTGCATTGACAGCCAAGTGGTCTCGGTGAGCTGTCGGATGTTATCGGTGACAGATCATCACTGTATAAGGAGTGTGTTGGATGGCACTGGGATGAATGTGTGAATGTGAGGCTGAATTGCTGTGGTGTCCTTGCACAGCATGCTGGACTGAGTGTGGAAATCCTTTTATTGAACAGGCACCTGGACCAGGATTGGGAAGTAGGCTGCTTTTCAAATGGCACCGCGACGCAAAATGAAAATCAACCCCCACTTCAAAAGCCAAAGTTGAGAGCCCGTGGCTCAGTGGATGAGTGCACTGTCTGGTCAGGTGCTGGGCCAGAGGATCTGAGCTGGGTGGAAGCAAGATGTTGAAACTGGGCTTCTAGACCCAGGAGGGCAACAATAAGACAGGATTCTTTCTCATGTTCACTATAGTTAGGCACCCACATCAAAAGTGTGCATATGTGGATGTGGTCTGAGCTCTGATTCCCGCCCCACACAGCCTATTAATAATTATTGGGCGGCACAGTGGTTAGCACTGCTGCCTCACAGCACCAAGGACCCGGGTCCAATTCTGGCTATGGGTCACTGTCTGTGTGGAATTTGCACTTTTTCCCAGTGTTTGCGTTGGTTTCCGATTTTCTCTCAGAGTCCAAAGATGTGCAGGTTAGGTGGATTGGCCATGCTAAATTTCCCCTTAGTGTCGAAAAGGTTAGGTGGGGTCATTGGGTTACGGAGATAGGGTGGGCTGAAGTAGGGTGCTTTTTCCAAGGGCTGGGGCAGACTCGATGGGCCGAATGGCCTCCTTCTGCACTGTAAATTCTATGATTCTATGATTTTATGATTCTAATAGTCAGAGGAGTAGCAGGAATGCTCTCCACCTACCATAGCCATAGAATCCCTACGGTGCAGAAAAAGGCCATTTGGCCCATCGAGTCTACACCGATCCTTCCAAATAGCATCCTACCCAGACCCACTCCTCCCCCACAACCCCACCTAACCTGCACATCTTTGAACACTAAGGGGCAATTTAGCATGACCAATCCACCTTACTTGCACATCTTCGGACTTGTGTATAACCCACATGAGGATCTACCCACCCCACTTTACCTCATGTTTCCTCAAAGCCATGTACACTTCAAAGGGCTACAACTCCCTTGATAGGGTTTGAAATGCAAATCTTCCATAGAACCATAGAACCAGTGCAGAAGGAGGCCATTTGACCCTTCCAGCCCGCACTGACCCACTAAAGGAGGCTATTCGGCCCATCAAATCTGCACTGGCTCTCTGATAGAGCACACTATCTAGGCGCTCCCCCTGCACGATCCCCATAACCCCATAGTCCAACCTAACCTGCACATTTTTGAACACCAAGAGACAATTGATCATGGCTATCCAACATCCTTGTGGGAGGAATCCGGAGCACTCGCAGGAACCCACACGGTCACGGGGAGAACGGACAAATTCCAGACAGTCACCCAAGGCGGAATCGAACCCGGATCCCTAGCATTGTGAGGCAGCAGTGCTAACCTCTGTGCCGCCATTTTGCCCGATGGGTCCATACCTCAGCTGGAAGCTGGAATCAACACTTTCAAGAGGAAAGAAAGGTAAAGCAAACCCGGGGAGAGAGAGCAAATAGACAAATATCGCCATCACTTTTAGCAAATTTCTGCTCTCAGCCAGAACTGGTTGCATTGTTATTACTTAGCCCGAAATTCTGGCATCAAACAGGACTTCTGCCACTGATAGACACACACAGACGGTGTAGGGGTAATGTCACTGTACTACTGATCCAGGAAGCCAACCTAATGCCCTTGGAGCATGGGTTTTAAATCGTACTATGGCAGCTAGTGAATTTAAATTCAATTAAGAAATTCAATTGGTGAATAAATATCTCTCATTGAAAGCTAGCCACAGTAACGGTGACCATAGGCAGAATTGTAGGTGTCCTGGATGGGCGCGTGCCCAACCTGTAAGTGTGCAAAATAGCGTGTGATGATTCTGGGCTTGTACCCGGATGCCGTACCACACTCGCACGGTAACGTGGTTGGCTGGTGCAGGCGGGGATCAGTAGCGTGTTCGGTGGCGGTTAATGAGCCAATTGAGGGGATTATCTGCCCTATTGCCCGTGTGATTTTAGGTTGTTGCATGGGCAGGCGGGAAATCTGATTTCCAACTAGTCTCCATCTCAGGGGGAAGGGGTGGAGGTTCTGGGGAAGGCTCAATTTGAAGACCCCCCAGCACGGTAGCATGGTGGTTAGCATAAATGCTTCACAGCTCCAGGGTCCCAGGTTCGATTCCCGGCTGGGTCACTGTCTGTGCGGAGTCTGCACGTTCTCCCCGTGTGTGCGTGGGTTTCCTCCGGGTGCTCCGGTTTCCTCCCACAGTCCAAAGATGTGCGGGTTAGGTGGATTGGCCATGCTAAATTGCCCGTAGTGTCCTAAAAAGTAAGGTTAAGGGGGGGGGGGTGTTGTTGGGTTACGGGTATAGGGTGGATACGTGGGTTTGAGTAGGGTGATCATGGCTCGGCACAACATCGAGGGCCGAAGGGCCTGTTCTGTGCTGTACTGTTCTATGTTCTATGTACCCCACCCCCGCACCCAGCCTACACTCCGACCCTGCAAACGCCGCGCTCCCGATCACCAATGGCATCCACAAACATCCAGGTCCAGGAGCCCCAGGAACGGTCCTAGGACCTCGTTCCAGGGACAGCACTGAAATTCCTCTTCCAGCTACTGCAGCGCTTTTCCTGGAGGGGTCATCAATTGTTTTCAAAACCTATCTGAATCACTAATGTCCTTTCTGGAAGGAAATGCGCCATCCTTATTCAGTTTGGCTTGCATGTGACTCCGCATCTAAACCAGTATGGTTGACTCTTAACTTGTCCTTTGAAATAGCCAACAATCATTCAGTTGTATCAAGACGCTACGGAAAAGTCAAAAAGAGTAAAACCGGGCGGACTATCTGGCATCGACTTAGGGACAGACAACGACACATCCAACCCTGCAAACTCCTCCTTCCTACCATCTGGGGGCTTGTGCCAAAATTGTGGGAGCTGTCCCACAGACTAGTAAAGCAACAGCCTGACATAGTCATACTCACAGAATCATATCTTACAGCTAAAATCACTGGCAGAGGGGACAGCATTGTGGTGTACAGTCAGGAGGCATTGCCCTGGGACCCTCATCGTTGACACTGGTTCCCATGAATTCGCATGGCATCAGGTCAAACATGGGCAAGGAAACCTCCTGTTGATTATCACCTACCAAACCTCCTTAGCTGATCAATCAGCATTCCTCCATGTTGAACATCACTTGGTGGAGCTACTGAGGATACCAAGGAAACAGAGTATATTGTGCATGGATCAACTCTGATTCAACCCTGATTGCAGGAGGACATGCCAGGAGCAACAACAAGCACACCTTAAAATGAAGTGTCAACCTGGTGAAGCTACAACACAGGACTACCTGCATGCCAACAGCATATGCAGCATGTGTTGTACAGTGATACACAATCCCACAATCAACGGATCAGAACAAAACTCCACAGTCCTGCTATATCCAGTCATGAATAATGGTGCACAATTACACAATTAACAGCTTCACAAATGTTCACATCTTCAATGATGGGGAGTCAAGCACGTCTGTGCAAAAGACAAGCCATTCAGCCAGAAGTGCCAAGTGGATGATCTTTCTTGGCCTCTTCCTGAGCTTCCCAGCATCGTAAATGGCAGTCGTTGGCCAACTCACTTCCAGTTTGTGTGATGTCAAGAAACGGCTGAAGACATTAGACACTGCAAACGTTATGTGCCTTGACAACATCCTAGAAATAGTACTGACGAAGTGCTCCAGAACTAGCCCTGCCCCGATCCAAGCCGTTCCAGTAAAAGTACAAAACTGGCACCTACCCAATAATGTGGAAATGTTCCCAGGCTTGACCTATCCACAAAAAGCAGGACAAATCCAACCCAGCCAATTATTGACTCATCAGTTGCCCCATCATTGTCAGTAAAATGATGAAAAACATCAGCAATGGTGCCACTTATTAATAAATAACCCGTTGATTCTCGTTTAGATCAGGATTTTTCAAACTGCGGTCACGGCCCACGGCATGGACACGGGCATCATGCGTCCTGCACATCCGTGCTTTTGACAGGAAATCATGGAGGAGAGATTCCTCCATTTTTTAACTGAGAGCAAGCAAGCAACAGAACTGTGAGGAACTGACGATGCATTGTTTTGTCATAAGGAAGAGAAGGCCAGAGACATAAACTGGCCAGGGTCTCACAACTGAATCTGCTGGAGAGAGCTGTTCAAGAGAGTCCATGGCAGGACAAAGCAGTGCTAGTGTGAGCTGCGCAAGAGAGTCTACGACAGGACAAAGCAGTGCTAGTGTGAGCTGCTCAAGAGAGTCCATGACAGGACAAAGCAGTGCTAGAGTGAGCTGCGCAAGAGAGTCTACGGCAGGACAAAGCAGTGCTAGTGTGAGCAGCTCAAGAGAGTCCATGGCAGGACAAAGCAGTGCTAGTGTGAGCTGTATACAGAGCTCCAGGACCTCTGGTGAACAGCCTACTAAGGAGAAACTGAAATCAGGAACAAAGCAGTATAAAGATGATTTCTTAAGGTATGACTTTGTTAATGATGCCAATGCAAACCAAGATGCAAAGCCCATGTGTGTTATGTGCAGGAAAGTACTGAAAAATAAGAGTTGGATGCAAACTATGTCTTACCTTGCAGACACCTTTTCAATTCTAAACGATCTGAACCTCAAATTGCAAGGAAAGGATGATGATTGCTTTTGGCACTGTAAAGAAATAGATGCTTTCCAAAAGTCATTGAAAGTTTGACAAGTGTGAGTATAAAGCCAACACTACTGCATGTTCCCCACACTGCTACAACACATGGAAGAAAAAAGTGTTAGTAAGTGTCAATAGACTGACGAGTCTTATTCAGTCTCATCTGGTTGCACTGATCAAGAGTTTTTTCCATTACCTTCCAGAGGAGAAGTTTCAGATTTTGAAAGAGAAGAGGTGGGCGAAAAATACTTTTGAGTTTGAGACCCAGAGTCAATTATTAACAAGGGCAATAAGTAACAAGTAACAATTCGTGCTACATAAATGCCAGGTAATGCCCATCTCCAACAAGAGCGAATCTAATCATCTCCTCATTATATTCAATGGCATTACCATTGCTAAATCCCCCGCTATCGACATCCTGGGCGATTACCAATGACCAGAAACTGAACTGGACTAGCCATATAAATACTGTGGTTGCAGGAACAGGTTCGAGGCTAGGAATCATGTGGTTAACCTCCTGGTTCCCCAAAGCCTGTCCACCATCTACAAGGCACAAGTCAGAACTGAGGTGGAACACTCTCCACTTGCCTGGATGAATGTGGCTCCATCAACTTTCAAGAAGCTTGACACCGTCCAGGACAAATCTGCCTGAATAGCACCCAATTCACCAAGTTACGCATTCATTGTCTCCTCCGGGGCATATAAAAGATATATAAAAGATGCACTGCAGCAACACACCTCGGCTCCTCCGATAGCACCTTTCAAACCCACAACCTATACCATCTAGAAAGACCACAGACACATGGGAACACCACTACCTATAAGATCCGGGGGCCGATAAGGTGAGGGGCTGGTTTAGCACAAGGCTAAATCACTGGCTTTGAAAGCAGACCAAGGCAGGCCAGCAGCACAGTTCAATTCCCATACCAGCCTCCCCAAACAGGCGCCGGAATGTGGCGACTAGGGGCTTTTCACAGTAACTCCATTTGAAGCCTACTTGTGACAATAAGCGATTTTCATTTTCATCCCTTCCAAACCACTCACCATGCTGACTTTAAATTGTATCACCGTTCCTTTGCCGATGCTGGATCCAAATCCTGGAAGTCTCTCCCTAACAGCACTGTGAGCGTACCTGATGGACTGCAGCGGTTCAAGAAGGTGGCTCACCACCTCCTTCTGAGGGACAATTAAAGATGTGCAACAAATGCTGACCTTGCCAGTGGCATCCTCATCCCATAAAATAATTTTAAAACATGCATGTACATAAGATAAGGCAAAGTTGCTATAGTCCCAGGTGACTCAGCCAGTATTGGAATTGAACCTGTGCTGCTAACCTCACTCTGCATCACAGACCAGCTGTCTAGCCAAGTGCGCTAAACTGGCCACAAGTAAATTCACCACAGTCCCAGGTGACCATAGGCTGCTTTCTCCTTTGAGGGGGGAGAGCTGACTGCAGGTGATTTAACCTGAGGATCACCACACCTCAGGCGAGGGGCAAGGTTCATGAATAACTGGGTGCATATAGAATAACTGAGATTATTCATCAAGGTATGTACAACCACACACACAGCCATACAGATTTGCAGAAACATGGATACAAACACACATAGACACAGATATCTACATTTAAGACAGAAACCCGGAGGGCAGGATTTCCAGCCCCCTTCCTCCCAGTGGGATCTTCCAGCCCCGCCGTGGGTTCTCCAGTGGCAGGCTGGGCGAGCCATGCAAAATACCGCAGACTTCGGTGGGCCTGGGAGATCCCGTCAGCTCCCAATAGCCAGCCGCCTCCGCCATTGGTGGGGGGGGGGGGGGGGGGGCGGTGTCTGGAAAATCTGGCTTCCAATTTCTTCTATCTAATTAACAGGTAATGCTAGTCGAGCACTTCTAATCCCACCCCCCCCCCCCCCCATTCCAGGTACAATTCACAATGTTACGGATGTTCCTTAATTTTCCATAGCGGAATGACTAGGCTTACCTCCAGGCAAGCTGCCAAGCAGAGAAAATATTGCTGCATATGCCAGGGAATGCATTGCGTGGTTTAAGACCCTGGTCACGTTAATCCCTGGCCTGGCATTGTATGTGTACCACATATTAACGCAATTAGAAATGACCTCATTTCATGTCTGCTTAATTCTTCAGGTATTGTTGCTTTCGTTTTCACACTTGTTTTGGAACCACTTGAGCTCTGCAGATTTCAGTAAAATGCAGCTTAAAGTCTGAGGGATACAAGTGGGCTTTATATAGAATGGCAGATGCGTGAGTAGGAGTTACAGATTGCACTCAAGTCAAAGAGTTTGACAGGATTTACATATAGAATAACTGATATCAAGTAGTATGTTCCTGGCTTGAATGTAAACAAGGGGTTCAGGTAGATTATGTATAGAATAACATACTTGAGACTGTAGCCAAGCCTAGCTGAGGAGTTTAGATATTTCACCTCAGAGTCAGTTACAGACTGCACAGTTTCTGGACAGTTTACATGCAGAATAACGGTTGTCCATAATAGATTTAAAGGCTATAATGAAGTTCTGTCGCCATTATCTGAGAACTAAACTGGAATGAAGCCTTGCAGCACCTTCTTATTATACTTGTGTTTTAGCTGTCTGGGAGCAGACACTATTCTATCAGTGTTCTCTGGTTAGTCGGCATGTTCTGTTGTTAATGGGTAAGAGGTCGCTGAGCGATAGGCCTCATGCGTATCCCTGATTCCCATCACCTCACTACTGGCGGACGGACCTTTGACAATCAAGGGTCTGGAATTCTATTTTCTTAATAAATTTAGAGTAGCCAATTCTTCTTTTTCAATTAAGGGGCAATTTAGCATGGCCAATCCAGCTACCCTGCACATCTTTGGGTTGTGGGGATGAGACCCACGCAGCCACGGGGAGAATGTGCAAAGGGAGCCTGGAATTCTACCTGGTTTTGGAATTCCCTCCTTCAACCTTACCACCTCTCTACCCAGCTCTACTCCCTTGAGGTGCTCCATAAAACCCACCTGTCACCTGCCAGAATATCTCTTTTTGGTCACAAAGCTGTGAAGTCCCTTGGGATCTTTCCCTCCTCTAAAGGTGTGATGTAAATACACGTTGGTGTTGTCTTGACGTGCGAGGTTTGCAGTTGGGACATTAATTTAGGAAGCCAATCAGGTAGAGGTCGAGATTCCCTGGCCTCCCTGAGGCGTGTTTCTTGGCGGTGGCCTGGCACTGGTGGTGGTTGGTGGCGGGATCCTCTGATCCCGTCACTGTCAATGGGACTCCCCATTGAGTCCACCGATGTGGGTGCACCATCGGCGGGACTGAAAAACTTCAGCATGAAGAGCCGGAAGATCTCGTCCATACCCTGCTCTTGAAGAGCAAGGAGTTCTCCCAGTGTCCTGGCCAAACATTTTCCCTCAGGCAACAGGTTTTCTGTTGCCTGAGACATGGTTGCTAGTGGGATCTTGCTGTGCGCAAATTGGCTTCCTCATTTCAACAATACAACAGTGACTACACTTCAAAAGTAATTCATTGTCTGTGGCTTCCTTACCTTGTAAATGGCGCTACATAAATGCAAATTTTCCTTCATTCGTACAGCCATGAGTGATCCAACTCTATCCACGACAATGCTGATTCTTTACTTCCGCGACAAAGTGTGTGGATTATTTTATTCACATTATCTACATAATATAATACAGAAGCAGCAGGCCAAAGGCTCACATTCTCAATGCATTGACTATCCCTGTGAATGGGCCTGTCAGGCACCTCATTAATCATCAGTTACTCCAGTGTTACATTTCACCCTTTGAGCCTCTCGCACTCCAGGAAGCTCCCTTTAACGTTAAACCTCTCATTCCAAATAAAGTTGCTCATTGACGGAGCACTTCAGCCAAGGACAGGCCTTGGTGAAAAGTAAATTTAAAGCAGAGGTTTGGAAGGGCGTCGCTTGGACAAAGCGTGCTTCAAATGTTTTGAATTGTCTGCCGAGTGGGCAGTGAGATAACAGAGATTTGCAGAATGCTGCTGGAGAGCGAGAGAGAGAGAGAGAGAGAGAGAGCTTTGGCCCCAGAGAAATCCACTCCAATGGGACGAAGAGTCTTTCATTGAGCTGGATTTTGATTCAGAACTTTGTCAGGGTGGGAGTTGGCAGAGAGAAGAATGTGATGCATTAAATACCGCATTACGTCAGGAACAAGCGTCTTGACTGGTGTTTATACTCCACGTGACGCTCGACCCACCCCACTTTACCTCATGTTTCCTCAAAGCTACAGAGGACTTCAAATGGGGCAGGTTTAGCACACTAAAGCAGACCAAGGCAGGCCAGCAGCACGGTTCAATTCCCATACCAGCCTCCCCAAACAGGCGCCGGAATGTGGCGACTAGGGGCTTTTCACAGTAACTTCATTGAAGCCTACTCGTGACAATAAGCAATTTTCATTTCAATTCCTTGATAGCCTTTGAAATGAAAACCTTCCATAGAACCATGGAACTACAGTGTAGATGGAGCCATTTGGCCTATCGAGTCTGCACTGACCTACTAAAGGAGGCCATTTGGCCCATTGATTCTGCACTGAAAGAGCACCGTATCTAGGCCCAACCCCATCCCAATCCCCATAACCCCACGTAATTGATTATGGCCAATCCACCCAACCTGCACATCTGTGGGCTGAGGGGGGAAACCAGAGCACCCGGAGGAAATCCACACAGATGCGGGGAGAACGTGCAAACTCCATACAGACAGTCACCCAAGGCCAAAATTGAACCCGGACCTCTGGTGCTGTGAGGCAGCAGTGCTAAGCATTGTGTCACCGTGCCGCCCACAATTCAATTTCCATTCACAATTGAGGAATTTGCCATATTCATCAATCAGAACGGCATCTGGCACATCAGAAACACCCCATACCATTCCTCATCTAACAGACTGGTGGAAAAGGCCATCCAGACGTTTAAGCACTGTTGCTCCACAGCGCCAGATCCGAGGTACGATCCCCTCTTGGGTCACTGTCTGTGCGGAGTCTGCACGTTCTCCCTGTGTCTGCGTGAAAGACGTGCTGTTAGGTGAATTGGACATTCTGAATTCTCCCTCTGTGAACCCGAACAGGTGCCAGAGTGTGGTGACTAAGGGATTTTCACCGTTACTTCATTGCAGTGTTAATGTAAGCCTACCTGTGACAATAAAGATTATTATTATATAAAAGAGGCATAAAGAAGCAGATCACGAGTCCATAAACACGCGACTGGCACAATTCCTCGTTAACTACCGGACGATGGGTAGCACCAGGAGAACTGCTGATTGGCTGCAGGTTTAGGACTCGGTTAAACCTGACTTTTCCACACCTGGGGGGAAAGTGGAAGAGCAGCAAGAAGTACAGAAATGGCCACGGTGGAAGTCTCAATCAGGGACACAATCTACACCCACAATTTGGCGATGGGGCTCTCTGGCTCCCTGGAGTCATGATCGAGAGAACTGGTCTCCTATAAAGTCAAGATCAAAGGGAAAGTCCAACACAAACATGTGAACCATCCAAAGGTTCGAGAGCCCGCGCAAAGCGGCGCCCAACTGATGACATCGATGCACCCACCATAGAAAGAACCAGCCCTCAGCCAGGGGACCTGTGGAGACTGGGAGATGTTAGGAAATTGGATTAAAGATGTTGTGGGCAATTTAGGGGTCAACAGCTTGAGGGTAAAACTACTAGCACTGAGTCAGAGGTATACGCCCACACCTGGCCTGAATTACACTGTCCGATTAAACCTGTTAATGGGAATAAGGATATCCGTATTTAGTTGGGATGATTCACTCAAGATCCATTGTTCTCTGGGATACTCGTGACCAGCCATTAGCCCATTAAAAAGTCTGATAGCCTCTTTTGTCTGTATATAGGAGATTGGTTGCATATTCATAGCATGGCCCTGTTCCTTTGTATAAACAAGCGTGGGCAATCACAAATCCAGATAGCGATGATGAGTTTAAGTCTGGACACATAGAACATAGAACATAGAACATAGAACAGTACAGCACAGAACAGGCCCTTCGGCCCTCGATGTTGTGCCGAGCAATGATCACCCTACTCAAACCCACGTATCCACCCTATACCCGTAACCAAAGAACCCTCCTTAACCTTACTTTTTAGGACACTACGGGCAATTTAGCATGGCCAATCCACCTAACCCGCACATCTTTGGACTGTGGGAGGAAACCGGAGCACCCGGAGGAAACCCACGCACACACGGGGAGAACGTGCAGACTCCGCACAGACAGTGACCCAGCTGGGAACTGAACCTGGGACCCTGGAGCTGTGAAGCATTGACGCTAACCAACATCTGGACAGAACCATCTTTGAGGGGCTGGGTGGACCTCAGGGAGATAAGAACCCTGTTCGAACAGGTGGGACCAGCAGGATTTGGAGAACTATCGGGAGAGATCATAAAAAACCTGCCACAGAGACAGGCTTTTGGATCGGGTCCGAAAGAGCCTCACTACCAACAGGAATGCGGGGCGGGATTCTACGACCCCCCCACTGGGTCGGAGAATCGCCGGGGGGGCGGCGTGAATCCCTCCCCCGCCGGCTGCCAAATTCTCTGACGCCGGGGATTTGGAGGGGGCGGGAATCGAGCCACGCCGGTTGAGGGCTGTTGGCAGCAGCCCCCCCCGGCAATTCTCCGGCCCGTGATGGGCCAAGCGGCCACCCGTTTTACGCTGGTCCTGTCGGCGTAAATTAGAGTAGGTACTTACCGGCGGGACCTGGCTCTGCGGGTGGCCTCCGGGTTCCTCGGGGGGGGTACAGGGGAATCTGGCCCCGGGGGGTGCTCCTACGGTGGCCTGGCCCGCGGTCAGGGTCCACCAATCCGCGGGAGGGCCTGTGCCGTGGGGGCACTCTATTCCTCTGCAATGGCAGCTGTATCAGTCCGCCATGGCCGGTGCGGAGACGAACCCCTCTGCGCATGCGCTGGGATGACGCCAGCACACACTGGCGCACCCGCGCATTTTCCAACTCGCGTCGGCCGTCGGAGGCCCTTTGATGCCGTTTAGCATGGCGCCAAGCCTTCCGCGCCAACCGGCGCGGCGCTAAACACTCTGGCATGGCCTAGCCCCTGAAGGTGCGGAGGATTCCGCACCTTCGGGTCAGCCCGACGCTGGAGTGGTTCCTGCCACTCCTTCGCGCCGGAGTGGCCCACCCCGCGGGTTCGTGGAGCATCCCGCCCATGTTCTGTAATGCAAGTATCTTTTTTGCCTAGTTGTGTAAGTGGATTTGAGAGCTGCATATTAATTTTATGTGCTGTTTAATGTGAAATTGTGTGTTAGGGTTAAGAGATACATGTAAGCTATTCTTGTTAGGCTTAAAGTTTAAATACTATTTTTATTTTGTTATAATAAAGTTTCGTGGTAAAAATAACCAAGCCTATTTCTCATGCAAACACTCCTGGAGCGAAATGGTCTTTCTGCACAGTCTTAAATTGTTTTTTTCTAAAAACTGTGGTTCCAGTCAAGTATCTTAGCCATGGTTGGGACCTGGTCTGATATCTGTAACAGACCAAACCAGCAGCACAATGGTTAGCACAGTTGCTTCACAGTTCCAGGGTCCCAGGTTTGATTCCCGGCTTGGGTCACTGTCTGTGAGGAGTTCTCCCCGTGTCTGCGTGGGTTTCCTCCGGGCGCTCCGGTTTCCTCCCACAGTCCAAAGATGTGCAGGTTAGGTGGATTGGCCATGATAAATTGCCGTTAGTGTCCAAAAAGGATAGGTGGGGTTACTGGTTTACGGGGATATGGTGGAGGTGTGGGGCTTAGGTAGGGTGCCCTTTCCAAGGGACAGTGCAGACTTGATGGGCTGAATGGCCTCCTTCTGCACTGTGATTTCTATGATTCTATGATCTATGATCCATTGATCGACCCAGCAGGTGGAAGATGACTCTGGCTTGAATAGGGACACAGAAGCACCCGCTCAGGGGGACGATGTCGTGCCCGGGGCTGAGGTTCCGGCAATAACCTACCAGAGGTCGGTCAGAAAAAGGCAGTTAGCAAACCGACATTCACCGCCTAACTCAGAACCACCAAAGCCAGAAGCTCAGCCTCTGGCAAAGAGGCAGAAAATCCCCGCTGCTCATGACCGAGGAAGAACCTTCAGACTTTGCGGGGGAGGGGTGCCATAACCTCGGGAAACCATAATCAATCTCCCCGTGGGCCTTGTGAAGTACAAGCTTCCCAGGCAGGTGGCAACAGCTACCCAGCTGGGGCTTGTTAGAACTGAACATAAAAGCCGGCCCAGGCAGGGACCGGCATGTTCGTTGCCCCAGTGGAACTGTGATTGTAAATAGTCACTGCCATGGGCAGAGTATTGCTGTAAGAAAAATAAATATCCCTCTTCCTACCAGTGGTGTCCTTGGTCATTTAAAACTGCAGGCATGGTTTTCAGCTCAATAATGGCACCTGGTTCTGTATAACATACCGAGGATCCAGAATTCTTGTATCTTAATCTTGCCAAGTCTTGGCCTATTACTTGCAGTGTTGCCCCTTCTGGACCTTACAATTGAATGGAGGATGGCTGTAATAAATTGGGTGGGATTCTCCATCCCGCCAGGCAGCCAATGGGGTTTCCCATTGTGGGCAGCCCCACACCGTCGGAAATACTCCGGGCGTGGGTGCGCTGCCGGCGTAACGGAGAATTCCGACAGCGGAGAATCCGGCCCGATATCATTTAACCACTTTACTTCATTCGGTAAAGCTGAAATACCCACCCCAATATCTAGCTTGAGTTGTGTGGGGTGACCATCAACCTCTAATTTAATACTCCAATAATTGTTTTCTGCTTAATTTATTTCTCCTTGGAATATTATTTGTTTTTTCAGTGGCTCTTTCTGCTTTTTGGATTGAATGTGGTTTTGTTATATTTTATTTGCTACATGTATTTTGGAATGGCAGTAAATTTGAAACTGTCCTGAATTTTCACAGTTGTGGCACTATGTTCCCCCTCCTGGGTATTCTTCCGGCTCGTGGAGTGTTTTCCTTATACACTGAGAGCATCTCAAGACGGTGGTTAACACAACCTTTTCCCAATTTCATTTTACTTTCTCTTTTTCGAATGCCGTTTGGAATGCCTCATTCATTCCTCCCCAAGGGGTATACTTTACCCCGCAAACAACCACTCTGCTTTGCTTCCTAGTCTGCTGTGTTATTTGTACTGCCTTTGTGAGAGTTAAACCTTCCTGCGTTGGCAAAAGATCTTTTAAAAAAAATAAATTTAGAGTACCCAATTCATTTTTTCCAATTAAGGGGCAATTTAGCGTAGCCAATCCCCCTACCCTGCACATCTTTGGGTTGTGGGGGTGAAACCCACACATACACGGGGGGAACGTGCAAACTCCACACGGACAGTGATCCAGAGCCGGGATCGAACCTGGGACCTCGGGGCCGTGAGTCAGCAATGCTAACCACTGAGCCACCCTGCTGCCCACTTTTGCAAAAGATCTAATAGGGTTTCTTCTACCTCTCCCCCCCCCCCCCCCCCCCCCCCACCAATTACTATATGGTCTATTCATCTCTGAGAATCCCACAGTTGCAATTCTCCATGAGACTAGGCTGTACTGGACATTTATGAATTAATCCAGATCTACGTACACAATACTTTACAATACTTCTGCTTCCCACCAGATCTGTTGCTTCATCATGTGACACAGCATCATAGTTACATCAGCAGTTACATCAGTGTCAGGTATTCCTCTACTCCACAGAGGACCCAGATTTAAATAAGAACCAGAGACAACAGGAGGAAACATTTTGATCTGGAATTTATTGTCTTGAAGGGTTCTAGGAACAGTTCAATAGCAATTTTCTCAAGGGAATTGGAGAAAGGACAGGGGAGTGGGACTAGTCGGATAGCTTGATCAAAGAGCCAGAAGATGCACAATGGGCCGAATGGTCTCATATTGAGCTGTGTCATTCTATGGTCTTTTCATTTTGAGTCAAAGGGATCCTTGATCCTTTTTCATCGAGGAATTTATTTTCATCCCACGTAGACCAAATGTTTCCCCATGTGGGGAAATCCAGAATGAGAGGTCATTGATAAAGGTTGAGAGGTGGGAGATTTAGAACTGAGATGAGGAGGAACTACTTCTCGCAGAGGGTGGGGAATTTGTGGAACTCGCTGCCCCATAGTGCGGTGGAACCTGAATCATTAAATATTTTCAAGAAAGAGATAGATATATTTTTGATTTAAAAAATGGGTTACAGGGATATGGGGATCAAATGGGGAGGTGGATTTGAGACCAGGAAGAGATCAGCCATGATCTGATTGAATGGCGGAGCTGGTTCGAAGAGCTGAATTGCTGACTTCTGCTCCTACTTCCTATGTTCCTCTGATCCTACTCTCCTCCCCTGTCTCCCTTTTACATTCTTCCTTTCCAAATACTACCCCAAATTTCTTCCGATATTTTAATTATTTGAATTGTGACATAACTACGTAATGTGTCAATGTATATGCAAATATATTTCATGAAAGTCTTCAATCCAGGATGTGTTTAACTGCAGGGAGCATGCAGGCGAATTGCTCTGAAGCTTTGGCATGACTGTGCTTGCTCTAAACGGAGCGTTAAGTGTGGGGGTTGAAGAATTACACCTGCTAGTATTTCTAGGGATTGGTTTATCCTGAGACGGAGAACAGGGGGAACAGATTCCGGCTGTGGCTTGGTTGGTAGACTCATCTTTAATGCTTTCTCCAAATTTCCCAGGTATGGGCTGGGAAACATTCAGGAACAGACCGCACTGTGCCAGTCAGCAGGTATGGGCTGGGAAACATTCAGGAGCAGACCGCACAGTGCCAGTCAGCAGGTATGGGCTGGGAAACATTTAGGAGCAGACCGCACAGTGCCAGTCAGCAGGTATGGCTTGGGAAACATTCAGGAGCAGACCGCACAGTGCCAGTCAGCAGGTATGGGCTGGGAAACATTCAGGAGCAGACCGCACAGTGCCAGTCAGCAGGTATGGCTTGGGAAACATTCAGGAGCAGACCGCACAGTGCCAGGGAGCAGGTATGGGCTGGGAAACATTCAGGAACAGACCGCACAGTGCCAGTCAGCAGGTATGGGCTGGGAAACATTCAGGAGCAGACCGCACAGTGCCAGTCAGCAGGTATGGGCTGGGAAACATTCAGGAGCAGACCGCACAGTGCCAGTCAGCAGGTATGGGCTGGGAAACATTCAGGAGCAGACCGCACAGTGCCAGTCAGCAGGTATGGGCTGGGAAACATTCAGGAACAGACCGCACAGTGCCAGTCAGCAGGTATGGGCTGGGAAACATTCAGGAACAGACCGCACAGTGCCAGTCAGCAGGCTGCACGCAACCTCCGTTCCTTTAAGATTTATTACTGTATGGGCCAAGGCCACTGATGTATAACATTCATATTGAAGACTTCAAACCCAGTTCATTGAGCAAATCAGGCAGAGCCTTACTTACTGATCCTGCTGTCCTGGATCAAATGCTGGAGGGTTTGAGAGAGGAGGGAGGTCCTTTTCCCACAGGGGGGCAGGAGAAGGCCTATTGTCCTGTAAGAGGGGCACCTCTCTGTTCAGCGTCATCACCCTCCACCTGCATTCCCTCTAACTCTCTTACCTCCTGCTCCTCCCCAATGAGCTATCTCCTAACAAGGCCTCACTGTCCTCAAGATTCACAGCTCTCTGGAGGGCCATATTATGGTGAACACAACAGACCACCACAATGACTGAGACCCTTGCAGGAGGATGTTGGAGGGCACTTCCTGACCAGTCCAGGCACCAAAATTGCATCTTCAGAAGCCTGATGGCCTGCTCAATGGTTATCATGCTGAGCAGTCAGCATTAGTTGTCTTTTCTCTGTGCCTCTGACTGAGGCTCCCAGAGAGAGATCAATACCGTCTGAATGAATTTTGCTTGTCCTCTAGGACGCAACGAGGCACGTTGAGGGTTGGAGTGAAGCACAGGGGGTGAAGTGGAGGTTGAAGGGATCACCGAAGTTGCCAAGAAGGTTAACGCACACATGGCGGACGTTTATGTTGTGGTCACAGGGAGTGGAAGCCCTTCCTGTTGAAGAATCTCACAGGCTGGTTGCTTGGTTTTTTGATGGCCGTGGTGATGCATCTGGGAGATTCCAGTGATGGAGGTGAAACGCAATGTCCTCAGCTTCTGCAAGGCCACGTCGAGTAAGTGTGATGTCTAGCTCTGGAAAAGATGGCACTAGTGACCGGCGAGTTGTGATGCTGTGCAGCCATTTTCAAAATGCCACAAGGCCCCCCAGTTGATCTTTGGAAGGAGTCAGAAGCAAAGAGGTTCAATGCCACTGTGACTTTAATAGCGATTGGCGACCAATGATGCAAGGTGTGAGGTCTTCAGTGACGTGGGCACAGATCTACCAGGAAACCCATAGTCCCATGTGGCACTGTTCCTCAGTCATCTCCAGGCAGCTCCATATTTGGCGGTCGATCCTGTGTTGAGGGTTTGCTGCCACCATCTTTCTTTCTGTCCTCTCCTGTCCTCTTGTGATAGACAGTGTTTGACCTTTCCTGCACAAGGAGTTGCCCCTCATTGCCACAGGGCTCAGAATCTGACTGTCAGCTCCTGAAGGTATGTGACAACCAGTGGCTCCCAACCTGTGGTCGGCGACCGCTAGTGGTCGGCAAGAGTACTGCAGGTGATCCGTGGAAAAATAAAACAATGAAATTAGATGCACCTCGTATACATATATATATATATTTAAATTTTTCCAATTAAGGGGCAATTTAGCGTACCTTTGGGTTGTGGGGGCGAAACCCACGCAGACACAGGGAGAATGCACTTCGTATATATCATAAGTAATGTTACATTATTAATTTGCTGGGGCAGCACGGTGGCCTAGTGGTTAGCGCAACCGCCTCATGGCGCTGAGGTCCCAGGTTCGATCCCGGCTCTGGGTCACTGTCCGTGTGGAGTTTGCACATTCTCCCCGTGTCTGCGTGGGTTTCGCCCCCAAAAACGTGCAGAGTAGGTGGATTGGCCACGCTAAATTGCCCCTTAATTGGGTACTCTAAATTTATAATAAAAAAATTATTAATTTGCTTCATGATCATCCTTGTGTAATATAATCCGTAATGTATTTGTGAGTGTGCATCATAAACGACTAGAAATAGCTGCGTTTTTAACACCTGTTGACAGATACGTTTGACACCCGTCAGCCACAGGTTATATTGAACATAATGCTTGAAACGGCTTCTGTAGGTTTCAAAGCCTTTAGAATAACTTAACTATCTTCGGCTGGAAGCAGAGCAGGATTCCTGTCCCATCCTCCCTATGATCCGGTGATCACTGGCAGCACTGCCATTAGTTCCTTGAAACTGATTTGCTGCCCGGCATTTTTAATGCCCCCCCCCCCCCCCCCCCCCCCCCCCCGCCCCCCAACCTCAGTTTCCACCTTCAGTGGGTCCCAGAAAATCACTGCCTCAGTCCCGACGGCCATTTGTGGTGAAGCGTTCCAAGTTTGAATGTTCTGTGGGAAAATATTCTTCTCACTTCTTCTTTGTTCTTCCGGAGGTAATCCAAAATCTATCCCTCTCTCCCCTCATCAGCTGGATTTGGTGGTAATGTGCTCTTCTCTGACCCCACTAAAGGGCTTGGGCACATACTCTTAATCTGAAACTTCGGCACGAGACTTCACATTACCCTTCAATGTTCCCTCTGCCTTCTGTTTGCCACGTGCAGTCATTTTGTTGCACTGCACTGTCCCTTTATCATTGCCGCACAGCTACACACGTGTACATCTTGAAGGGAATGTGGTTTGTGCGAGGCCTGGTTGTACTCGGCAAGGCACATTCCTGCTAACTGCAAACCCAGGCAGCTGAGGTAACATTCTTACCCTTTATTACCTCCTGGCATCCCAAAGCACTTTATAATAACATAATAATCTTTAGTAGTGTCACAAGTAGGCTTACACTGCAATTAAGTTATTGTGAAAAGCCCGTAGTCGCCACACTCTGACGCCTGTTCCGGTACACTGAGGGCGAATTCAGAATGTCCAAATTATCGAATAGCACGAGCGGGAGTCTCTGACCCTGAGGCTAAGTATTGACGCCGTCATAAATGCCGACGAGAAACGGCATCAACATGGCCTCAGGAGCAGCGATTCTGACCACTACAGGGGGCCAGCACGGTACTGGATGATCCATGCCGCTCCAGCTGTCATTTCCCGGCATCAGATGGGCGCCGCGGGTCTGCGCATGCGCAGTGGGACCGGCACCAATGCGCACATGCGCAGTGGCTCCCTTCTCCGCGCCGGCCCTGATGCAACATGGCCTAGGGCTACAGGGGCAGGCGCGGAACAAAAGAGGCCCCCAGACTGAGAGGCCGGCCAGCCGATCGGTTGGCCCTGATCATGGGCCAGGCCACAGCTGAGGCACCCCCCGGGGGTCCGACTCCCCTCCCCCACACAAGGCCACCCCCAGATGGACTCACGCTGAGGTCCCGCCGTGTAAGAGTAGATTTGGAACGGCGGCGGCGGTACTCAGGTTTTTTTGCGTGGTCGCTCGGCAGAATCGGTGGGGGGGGGGGGCGCGTAGAGCGGCCCCCGACCTGTGCTGTGCCGACCATGCCGGTCCCAATAGCGCCAATTCTCCGCTCTCTGGAAAATCGGCGGTCCGGCGTCGCACGATTCGCGCCCATCCCGACGATTTGACGGCCCGGCCTGGGCTGAGGGCATCCCGCCCCACATCTTTCGGGACTTGTGGGAGGAAACCAGAGCCCCCGGAGGAAACCCACGCAGACATGGGGAGAACATGCAGACTCCGCAGAGACAGTGACCCAAGCCGGGGATCAAACCCGGGTCCCTGGTACTGTGAAGCAACAGTGGCAACCACTGTGCTTCCGTGCTGCCACTAAAGTGCTGTTGCAGTATTATAATATAGGATTAGGGTTAGGTCCCAGCCAATTTGTACATAGCAAACTCCGGAAACCAGGAATGTGATAATGACCAGATAAGCTGGGCGGGATTCTCCGGGAAGCGGCGAGGCGGGCAGAAACGGCGCAGTGGAGTGGAGGGAACCACTCCGACGTCGGGCCGCCCCAAAGGTGTGGAATCCTCCGCACCTTGAGGGGCTAGGCCAGCGCCGGAGTGGTTTGTGCCCCGCCGGCCGGCAGACTCCCTTCGGCCCCTGCTGGCGCGGCGTCAAAGGCCTTCCACGCTGGCCGGGGCCGAAGGGACTATGCCGGCCGGTGCGGGTCCACGCATGCACGGGAGCATCAGCGGCTGTTGATGTCATCCCCGTGCATGCGCGGGGGGGGGGGGGGGGTGGGGGGGGGGGGGGGGGGAGTTCACCTTCGCGTCGGTTATCGCGGAGGCTGACACGGCCGGCGTGTAGAAATAGGGTGCCCCGCGGCACAGGCTCGCCCGCGGATCGGTGGGTCCCGATGGCGGGCCAGGCCACCGTGGGGGCACCCTCCAGGGCCAGATCACCCGCGCACCCCGCGAGGACCCCAGAGCCCGCTCGCGCCGCCAGGTCCCACCGGTAAGGGACCAACTCCAATTTACGCCGGCGGGACCTGCATAGAACGGGCGGAACTTTGGCCCATCACGGGCTGGAGAATCGCCGGGGTGAGCCCGCCGTCTGCCGCCTTCCTGCCCCCGCCAAATCTCCAGCTCCGGCGGTCGGCGGTGGGGGCGGGATTCACGCCGCCCCCCGGCAATTCTTTGACCCATTGGGAGGGGTCGGATAGTCTTTTGTGTGCCTGTTGAGGGATTAGTAAGTTCTAGTAGAACACCTCAGCTCTTCTTTGAAATAGTGTTTGTTTATGTCCGCCTGAGAGGACAGAGGGAGTGCTGCACTGTCAGAGGTGCTCTATTTATATTTGGGCATCCAAAGATCAGGTGCGTGGGGCTGAGATGCAACTGAAGGTTGAGGAGAAACTCCTTCAGATAATTTAAAAAAGGGGTACAAACTCCCTCAATCGATGTACGCATGGAGGTGCTATGTCTTTTCGTCCGACGTCACTTCGTCCGACGTCACTTCGTCCAACGTCACTTCGTCCACGTCTTTTGCTCCTACGTATTTTTGTCCGATGTTTTTTTTGTCCAACGATTTTTTTGTCCAATTGTAAATAAACTCCGTAGATAAAAAGGTATAATATCTTCAATGATAGATTCACAGAACTAATGATTTATTATGAGAATTGTATTGATAAAATACAAGTAAAATACAGTGGAAAAATGTATTTATAAAAAAAGTTATTTAAGAAAAGTATTAAGATTTAACTATCTAAAAGTTAACTTATTGCTAAAAATTACTAAAAGTGATAAGATATCACTTAAAATTGATGCAAATGATATGCCACATTCCTCAAAAAAATCATTTTTTCTTGTTGAACCATATTCAGTGACCAATCTTTTGAGCCGTTCAGTTATTTTTTTATATCGCGTACATGAATTTGACGGATCTCCCCAAAGAATTTGAGTCTTTTTGCCTTTAACCAACCCTTCCTCTTCCTTCAGAGTTTTGATTAATCTCCAAATATTCAAATGTGCTCCACCTGCCGAACGCTTTATCGCAGAATGAAACCCCTGTGCAGCATTATTTGTTCTTGGTAGATCTTGAAGAATACGCTGATTAACATTCCATACAGCTATCGGGAATGTAGGTGGTTCTCTCCTTCGTCTAGCACCACGTCCTCTCGCAATGCCTATGTAAGTCAAGTCGAAGTAAACGATGAATTCAGCAGGTATTTCTTCATCGTCTATTAAATCTTCATAAGCCTCTTCAACATCTTCGACGGGGAGGAAAGCTAATGCTGAGAAACATCGAATTTTAAGACAGAAATCAGAGTCTGAATTGTATTTTTCTTTGAGGCCTAAATCTGTAATTTTTCGAAACACTGATTGGCTGAAATGAAACAAACATGCCACGACAGATGAATTAAGGAATGATGCATTAAATGCCTTGTGAACTGCAACTTTGAAATCTGCCATGATATCAAGCGGATCTGCATTAGGTTGCATAATTTTCAATTGCTCAAAAAACAATTCGTATGTCTGCTTTGTTTTATTCGGCATTAATGCAAAGACCCGTGGAAAACTGCTACCTTTAACTTTCAACGATACAATAACAACTGAACGGAAAGAGAACAGTAATAACAATCCTTTAACGAGGCTCGTTATTGTTTTGTGCATTATACACAAAGATATTGTGCAAGATATTATACATTGTTTTCTAAGGAGTTTATTTACAATTGGACAAAAAGACGTAGGACCATCCGTGTACATGTCCCTGACCATCAGTGTCCTCTCGTCCTGTCTCCACCTTTTGAAGGAGGCAGCCATTATTGTGGGAGTGAACCTGTGATCGTTGCATGTGGGGGCCATGGTGGTCATTTTGGTTAAGCCAAAGTGCTGCCTCGTTTGATTCCACGTTTGGGGCGTGGCTACTACCACACAGTGGTAAACTCACAGTGTTAGACAGTCCGACGCAAGCAGGCCAGGAGGTGGGTAGCTGTTGGCTCCAGCGGTCAGGGCACCTGGCCATGGTGGCTGGTATGGGTGCCGCCACGTGGTGAAGACTGGGGGTTCGGCTGCCTTCTGGGTGGGAGGGGGTGGTGGGGTCGCGGGTGTGTGGGATGGGGATTGTTGCCGGGGGCACAGTCCTTCTCACCCTGGCCGTCCTGAGGAGGTTGTGCAGTTTCCTCCGGCATGGCTGGCCAGTCCAGACGGTGTTGCCCACGGCACTGATGGTCTTTACCACCTGTGCCCAGGCACAGCGAATGGTGGCGGATGGCAGTCTCCTTCCCAGGCCGGGTTACAGGGTCGCCCAGCTCTCCTCCACGGCGTCCACCAGGGTCGAGGGCTTGGTGTCTGTAAAACGGGGTGCCGCTCTCCTCGCTGCCATCTTCTTGTCTGGGATGGTGTGTGTGTGTGTGAGGGGGGGGGGGGGGGGGGGGGGTGAACTGTGCACATGCAGCTTGTCAGCCTCCAGAGTGTCAATCATGAACCCGGCGAATCCCGCACCGTTTTCCATTGGAATCGATTGTGTTCCACATGGCACCGGTGCTAGCCCCTCAACAGTTGCTGAATCGTCCAGCTGCGACTCCGGTTCTACTCTCGTAGAAGCCCACAAATCCTGCCCCAGCGTCAACACAGGAACGGAGAATTCCGCTGATAGGATTCTCAGGGTCTTGACAGAGTTGATGCTGAGAGGTTGTTTCCCCTTGTGAAAGGCTCCAGGAGCAGAGGGCGTAATCTCAGAGTAAGGGGTCGCCCATTTTAAGACAGAGATGAGGAAGAATTTTGTCTCCCAGAGGGTAGTAAATCTGTGGAACTCTTTACCGCAGAGGGCTGGGGAGGCTGGGCCATTAGATATGTTCAAGGCTGAGAGCAACAGATTTTTAATCAGTCAGGGAATTGAGGATTATGGGGCTAAGGCGGGAAAGTGGAGCTGAGGGTTGTCACATCATGTCAATCATGATCACATTGAATGGCGGAGCAGACTCGGTGGGCCGAATGGCCTACTTCTGCTCCTGACCCTTATGGTCTTATGGTAAAGACAATAAGATGACATGGAAGGAGGCCTGTGATGAGGCCACAAATCATGGAAATGGCTGAAAGGATAGTTTCAACTGGCAAAGGAGTTCTTTCCCTGTGCTGGCAGGGGAGGTTTGCCAATTTTCAGTGGGATTCAATCCAGAGCAGCCAAGTAGAGAGCAGCCAAGCAGTACCTGGAAGATGACAGTCATAGGGGATGTACATAAAATTCCAACTCCCACAGTAAAATTGAAAGTCAGAAATTCACAACTTACTTTTGCCAATGATACAGCTGCAGTGTTCTCAGTTATCTTGAAAAGAAGGTCAAATAAATCCCGAAGTCACACTGTTTTATGCAAACTGGAGTGAATCTGACTAGTTATTCCAATAATAGCAATCCTGTGTTAGCTCAAGTTAATGTTAGAGTGAACTCCTATTGCGTGTCATTGGTAGTAAGGAGAAGGAGAAAGTATGGTTAAACTGGGCCGAACTATTTACAGTAGGGATCAATAAGAGTGTGTCTGATATTAAAGAATTTGGGGCGGCACGGAGGCACAGTGGTTAGCACTGCTGCCTTACAGCTCCAGGGACCTGGGTTCAATTCCGGCCTCAAATAACTGTCTGTGTGGAGTTTGCACTTTCTCGCTGTTTGCGTGGGTTTCCTCTGGATGTTCCGGTTTCCTCCCACAGCCCAAAGATGTTCAGGTTAGGTGGATTGGCCATGCTAAATTGCCCCTTCATGTCCAAAAGGTTGGGTGGAGTTCTGTGCTACAGGGATAGGGTGGAGGTCTGGGTTTAAGTAGGATGCTCTTGCCAAGGGTTGGTACAAACTCGATGGGCCGAATGGCCTCCATCTGCACTATAAATTCTATGATTCTACGATTGTATGAAATGCTAATGGAGCACAAAGTGGTCTTTCAACAAGCGGGAATAATTTACAAAATAAGGCATTATTAGGCTAAAGTCAAGATAAAGGACAATTTGCATTTTTGCAAGGCTAGGCCAGGGCTTTATGCACGGTTAGAGCAGTAATTCTAGAACTGGATGGATGTGAAAGAACAGGGAAAACTAAGGAGATGTAGATCAGTGAATGGGTTATACTGGTGGTGATAGTTCCAAAAAAAAAAATGGATTTGTGGAGCAAATGATAAATGAGGTGATCAAGAATGACACTTACCCAGTGCCTACCAATCAAGATTTGTTTTCTAATTTAGGGAATGGAAAGGTGCTCAATGAGATAGATTTGTCAAATGTATATTTGTAATTAGAAGACCTAGGTTCAAATCCTACCATGACAGATGGTGGAATTTGAGAGTCCACTGATGACAATGAAACCAATGCCGATGGCTAAAAACCCATCTGGTTCACTAATGTTCTATACGGAAGGAAATCTGCCGTCCTTACCCGATCTGGCCTGCTTGTGACTCCAGACCCACAGCAATGTGGTAAATAATCTCTGAAATGGCCAAGCAAGTTGTTGTGTTTGTGACCTTGTCTTGCAATGATTCCACAGAACTGCTGGTGACTTCGCTAGGACTAGGACTTATTAATGTACACGTGGTGAGGTAAGGACCAGATACAGAACAAGTTATCATAGAGTTACATTAGACTCTCCTGGAAATACCCATATGCACGACTGTCCTCATGTACGCCTTACAACCTTCTACTGGTAGCCAGATGTCACCTGACTGATGTCTGACGCCATCTGCTGGTGGGAGGTCACACTGCTGAGTGTATGGAATATTATCTACAGGCATATCACCACAGCAAGCCACTCAGTTGTATCCAACCACTAGAAGGCAGCTCACCACAAGGACAATTAGGGATAGGCATTGAATACTGGCCTAGCCAGCCCTGTCCACACATCGTAAATTAATTTTTAAAAATCAGAATTAACTGACAAGAGCAAGGAACTGATTACCTTTCGTACGTACAAAGGGTTATACCCATACAAAAGATACTATTTGGGGTATCGAATGTTTTAGCAACGTTCCAGAGCATCATGGATCAGGTACTAAGTAGGTTGAAAGGAGTGTGCTACTTCTTAGATTACATTCAAATTCACAGTAAGATAGAAAATGAACACATTGTAAGGTTGAACAAAATCCGAGTTTAACTTCAAGAGTTTGGCATCAAAGCTGAAAAGCATAAATGCTGCTTCGTGGTGTCAAGTATCACATACTTTGGTCACCAAATAGGTGGTTTAAGTCTCCATTCATCGCAGGGGAGGAGGAGGGGATTTTGGAAGCGAAGAGACCAGGGAACAAAAGAGAACTTAAAACATTCCCAGGGATTCCTGTGTATTCTTCCAAACTCATCCCGGATTTAGCTAATATATTCCCTCCACTGTATCAACTGCTCAAAGATGGAATAAATTGGGAGTGGTTTAAGTAGCGTCAGAAAGCGTCTGAAGAAGTGAAGGAAATACTAATCTGAGATGCTTTTTTGATCCATGATGAACCCATGGTTGTAGCTTGCGATTCTCACCACAGGGGTTATGTGTCTTGTTGGCCTGCTAAATGAAAGACAATGTGGACAAGCCTGTGGCAGATGCTTCACGTTCGTTCATGAAGTCAGCACAAAATTACTCATGACTTGAGAAAGGGGTATTGGCGGTCATATATGGTATTAAGTTCCACAAATATTTGCATGGTAGGACGCCTACTTTGTTCACTGACCATGAAGCTCTTGTGATCATAATTTGGTTCGAAGAAGGAAGCACAGCTTCAAGAATGGACACTGATGGCCCATCAATACAATATTAAATATCGTAAGTCAACAGATCATGCAAATGTTAGCATTCTTTTTGAGATTTCCCGAGACAACTGCCTCATTTGTAGCCACTGAGTTAACTTTTGAACCATTTGACATTCACACTTGATATGCCAGAGAAATTAGTGAAGAAACTCGCAAGGATGTGGCGCTCAGCAAAGTGCTCAACTATGTCATGTATGACTAGCCCAAAATGTGTGCGGCTGAGAAATTTAAGGAGTGTTTCACACGGAGAAGTGATCAAGGCTGACTCCTATCGGGTTTAAGAGTCAAAGGGCAGAGCTTTCCAGCCATTCCCGCTGGCGTGGTCTTCCCGTACCGCTGGTGGTGAACTCCCACCCTCGGGTATCCCGGCAGCAGGGGTACATACAATGGGAAACCCCACTGACAGCTCCCACGACCGGCCAATGACTGGCTACCTCCGTTGCGGCAAAACACGGCGCAGGGGTGCGTGGAAAATCCCGCCCCTTATTCTGCCAAGCTTTAGGGAGCGATTGTTCGGGGGAAGCTCATACAGAGCACACAGGGATAGTTCATATGAAAGCACTAGCAAAAGCTATTTTTGATATTCAATGGTAGGTAGAAATATTGCAGACTTGGTGAAAAGTTATGAAGTGTGTCTCAGAATGAGAAATTATTCAACCAAGGTTCCTTTCATTCTACGGTCAAACACAAAAGAATCATGGGACTGAGTACATGTCCATTCCTTTGAAGTGGAGGGGAAAGTGTACCTTGTTTTGGTCGATAGCTATGGCAACTGAATAAATGTTGAGTCTATGTCCAATACCACGAGTGCCAAAACTACTGGGATTTTGAGAAACCTGTTTGCAATTTATGGGCTGCCAGAGGTGTTGGTGACAAATACTGGTCCACAGTTTACATCAGAAGAGTTTGAAATATTTGTGAGTAAGAATGTAGTTAAACACATTCTAAAACCACCACATCAGCCAGCATCAAATGGCGCTGCAGAAAGAAGTGTACAGATTGTGCAGAGGTCTTTGCAGAAGTATGTATCAGGTGAAAAGTTAAGCAGTAATTTCCTTCTTTCTTAGAATCCATAGAATCCCTACAGTGCAGAAGGAGGCCATTCGGCCCATTGCGTCTGCACCGCCCCTCTGAAAGAGCATCCTACCTAGGCCACTCCCCCACATAACCTGCGCATCTTTGGATACTTAAGGATTTTATGGACACCTGGTCAGCTTTCAACAGTGGCTAAGAGACTGGACCAGAACCATAACCTTTTTCAGTTTTTAAGGCGGTGCGAAAAAATCGATTCATTCCAGAAGTGATAATATAAGAATTATGATATAAAATTATGAAGGGAATAGATAGGATAGATGCGGGCAGGTTGTTTCCACTGGCGGGTGAAAGCAGAACTAGGGGGCCATAGCCTCAAAATAAGGGGAAGTAGATTTAGGACTGAGTTTAGGAGGGACTTCTTCACCCAAAGGGTTGTGAATCTATGGAATTCCTTGCCCAGTTAATCAGTTGAGGCTCCTTCGTTAAATGTTTTTAAGATAAAGATATATAGTTTTTTTGAAGAATAAAGGGATTAAGGGTTATGGTGTTCGGGCCGGAAAGTGGAGCTGAGTCCACAAAAGATCTGCCATGATCTCATTGAATGGCGGAGCAGGCTCGAGGGGCCAGATGGCCTAATCCTGCTCCTAGTTCTTATGTTCTTATGTTCTTAATAGGGCTTGGTTATTTTAGAAACAAAGTTTAATAAAAATAATAGAAAAATAATATTTAACTTTTAAACTTCAGCCCTAACAATAACAGATTACATTCAGTTTCTAAACTTTAATGCACGAGTTTCCATTAGACAGCACTGCAAATGAACATACAGCACTCATTCCACTTACATAGACAGGCAAAGATGATACTTGCACGCATGAAACAATTTTCTGCTGTTAGTTACATTTCTTTAGAATTCTTTTTTAACATATGTGTCTGGGACAGTTTTTTTCATGACCTCTCTGTGTGGATTTTCAAACACTTCTCACCTATTCAAAACAGGATTCTTTCTTTCTCTCTCTCTCTCTCTCTCTCTAAGCTCCACCCAGCCACTCAAACAAAGGTTCTCTCCTAGAGTGTCCAGACTTGAACCCATCGGCGTTATCTTGGCTATTTGATTTCCCTCTTCCGTTTGTACAAAAGAACAGAGCCATGCTATTTGTATGCAACTACCCTCCCATTGACGGACAAAGACACGATCACTCACTGTAATGGGCTAATGGCTGGTCAGACGGGTGTGTCCCAAAGGACAATGGATCTTGAGTGACTCACCCTTGCTAAACAGGGGCACCCTGTGTATTCCCACTAACGTGTTGAAGTCTGATTGGGACAATGTAACTCAGGCAAGGTGTCGGTGTGTCCCTCTGACTCTGTGCTAGCAGCTTTCCTACAGTCTATTTAACCCCTAAATTGCCTGCAACATCTTCGATTCCATTTCTGGACCCAATTTCCTAATATCTGCCTCTTGTAACAAGGGGCAATTTAGCATGGACAACCCATCTAAACTGCACATCTTTGGACTGTGGGAGGAAAGCGGAGCACCCAGAGGAAACCCACGTAGTCACAGGGAGAAAGTGCAGACTCCGCACAGATAGTGACCCAAGGCGGGAATTGTACCCAGGTTCCTAGAGCTGTGAGCCAGCAGTGCTAACAACTGTGTCACCACTAAGATTTTAACTCAACAGATCATTCGTCCAGGCAACTGGATTAGTAGTTCAATAATATATCCTCTATGCACTTTTCTGTTCACTTTCAAAATAACCTCAGCCTACAGAAGGTTATTCAATTTACAAGTTAGTGTTTAAACACACTTTTAGGTCAAGGTTTGATTTGCAGAAGCGTGATGTCAACTGAAAAATAAGAGAGAAGAGAGACAAAGTGAAGATGATTCATGACACCTAGAGAGTTCAGCGCCGGACAGAAGGTCAGGGTGAAAATCCACCGAGATAATATGGAACAGTGTGTGATTGGAGGTGTTGTAAAGAGACTGGATGCATTCACATATCGAGTGAAGACTGGAGAAGGACTCCATCAGCGCTTTGAAGATGATGTGCTTGAAGGAGGAAATCTGATGAAAGGAGAGCACAATAAAATCTATTTTTGTCCAAATTCTGCTTCTAGCTCAAGGTGAAACTCAGAAAGGGACTGAAAGTTTGCTAGTCAGTATTGTAGGATCCTCCCATTGAGCCAAATCAGTCAGGGTCTTTGATTAAGATAAACCAATCAATGTCGCAGCCCCAAACCATCTAGTGAAGTTGGTAATCAAAGTCAAAGTTCAGATCTGACGCAGCTAGAGATATTGAGAGAGTGGTGTCAAGTTAATGGAAATGGGAAAAGATACCCAGACAGAAAGAGTAAGTAGTTAGGTAGGTTAAATCAACGTATGAAGGAAGGAGGCAATTGTCCTTTTTATTATTTCTTGTCAAATTATAATACTTTTGTTAAAGTTGTTGAGGAAAAACATTACCCTGGAGATGGGGCCTCGCTGCTCCGAGGACACGAGTCCGATCCCGGCTCTGGGTCACTGTCCTTGTGGAATTTGCACATCCTCCCCGTGCCTGCATGGGGAGACCCCCGCAACCCAAAGGTGTGCAGGGTAGGTGGATTGGCCACGCTAAGTTGCCCCTTAATTGGAATAAAGGATTTGGTAGTTTCAATTTCTTTTTAAATTACTCTGGGAATGTTGGTCGTATAGGTTTCAGTTGTGATGATAGTAACAAAATTGGTTCAAGAAGGCAGCTCACCATCGAGGACATTTAGGCATGGGCAATAAATGCTGCCTTCGCCAGAGACGCCCGCATCCCTTAAATTAATTTTGAAGAAAAGTTCAGATTTGCCACACAACCTGTAAAATGTTGATTCGTACACACTGGGTGGGATTTTCAGGCCTTCCCACCGGTGGGATCTTGGTCCTGTTGATGGAACCCCCCCCCACCCACCCACCCACCGTCACGGGTTTCCCAGTGGTGTGCGTGAAAACAATGGGAAATCCCGTAGACAGTGGCGGGACCAGAAGATCTGCCGCCGGCCAATGGCGCCCCCCCCCCCCACAAAACAAAATTCTGGAAATTATGCGCATGTATAAGGTGCTTTTTATAAGCAGGCAGGGAGGGTAATATTTTATAATAGCTGAGCATTTTGTTATGCTGCCCTCTCTGTTGGGGAGGTGTAAACACAATTGTTCAATAATAGCTACCTTCAGTTCAAAGTGTGTTAGTCTTACCCAGTCTCTGCTGCCAGTGTCCCAACCTGCTGCAAGTCCTATTCTTTGCTCACCAACTGTGCTCACCGGCCTGCAGAGACCACTGATCCACCAACTTCTCAATGTTAACATGCCGCAGAATACTTAGCATCTAACCTGCTGTACTAACCACTGCTGTGGTTAAGTAGCTGTGAGTTTCTGGTCAATGTTTACCCCGCAGGACATTGAGGACGTGGTGACGGGAATGCCATTGGGTGTTGTGGGGAGGTGGTTAGCCTAATTTTGTCAATGAGTCCGATCCCAGTTCACTGGGGAAATCCATGCTGACACTCCAGAGCAGCACTGAGGGAGTGATACACTCGCACAGATGCCGTCTTTCAGATGAGACTTTAAGCCGAGGTCTTGTCTGCTCTTTCAAGTGAACATCCTGGGCTCGGTTCTCCATTCATGGGCGCATTGTGCTCTTGTTGAGTGCACCGCGGCCGGAGAATGCCGGGAAAGGCTTGGAACGAGAATCCCGACAGGCTCCACGCCTCCTTGGATTCTCTGAAATCCCGCGAGAAGCCGGATTCGGAGCCCCACCCCAAATGGACGGGACTGAACGACACTCGTGGAAGTAGGACATAAACCTACTTATGACCTACCTGCGCAGGATCCTGTGGCCACGCTCAAATCTTCGGCCTCTCCAAGGAGGCTGCAGCCGGGCACCAATCAGTGCTGGTCCACACAAACTTGGGCCATGCGGAATGGCACTCCGGGGGGTCTCCTGGGCCACCGGAGATGCCAGGGTGGTCAGGGTAAGTGCAGGGAAGCTCCGTGGCCCTCCCGCTGGAGCTTGGGCACCTTGGCACTGTCCAGCTGTCACATTGGCACTGACACCCTGGCACTGCCAAGGTGCCTGGATGGCACTACCTGGGTGCCAGGGTGTAAGTGCAAGAGTGCCCGAGTGCCAGGCTGGCACTGCCAAGGGCCAGGGGGCAAGGAAACCATGCCCATGAAATGGGGCTGGAGGGGTGGTTTGAAGGGTGGGGGAGTGTGCGGAAGGTAAGTAGAGGCCTCCGGGAGGTTGGGCGGGTGATGGGTGGGGGTCCTAGAAGGAAGGGTTGCTGTGAGGGGGCTAGGGGGGTCTGAAGAGGGGGAACTGCCAGGGACCCCACAGCGGGGTGTCCTCACTTGGGGGTTGTGGGGTAGTGTCCATGTGTGTGGGGGGTAACATTACCCATGGGTGAGAGGTGTGGAGGACCTCACAAGCTCACTTAGAGATCAGAGCACCCTTTCAAAATGGCACCCTGATCTCTGAGATCAGCTCCCCAGTGCTAAACCGGTGCGAAACTCCACAGAGCCTAAAACAGTGACTAAGTGACATTGAATAGCTGGGGAACTTGCTGGCAGAGCCGGCGGCAAACTCCCTGAAAAACCCGCCACAAATTAATTTAGAAATTTTGGGGGATAATCGTGCCCAAAAGATTTTAAGAAGAATAGGCTATTTAACCCCATGTCTGACCTACATTTGTCAAAATGAGTATGACACAAATAGATTTCTCGGCGGTGCACCACTCGCTGGAGGCTGGATTCTCTCTTCCCGCAGCTTGTCAATGGAATTTCGCATTGAAGCCACCCCACACCCCCGGAAAACCCACGGGCAAGGGTGCGCTGCCGGCAGGAACTGATAATCCCAACCAGCCGGAGAATTCCAGCCCTGCTCGTTATCACATTGCATTTTGTGGGAGCTTGCTGTGCACTAATTGGCTGCAGTGTTTCCTACATTACAATAGTGACTACACTTTATGACGGATGTGAGAAGTTTTCATATTTTAAAGTTTATATTTAGTGGGCTATATTCCCCCCCCCCCACCCCACCCCACCCGGGTGGGAGAATCGGCGGGGCGCCCGCCACGCCACCCCGACACCCACACGCAATTCCCCCACCACCGCAAAACCAGCGCTGCGCGAGTCGCGCAGGCCACTCGGAGAATCGCCGCAAACGGCGAGCGGCGATTCTCCGGCCCGGATGGGCCGAGCGGCCGCGCATAAACGGTCGGTGTCGTACACACCTGGTCGCTGCCGGCGGGTACTCATCGTGAAGGCTTGGGGGGGCGGCCTGTGAGGGGGAGAGGGGGGCTACGCTGTCGGGGGGGCTCCGATGGGGTCTGGCACGCGATCGGGGCTCACCGATTGTCGGGCCGGCCTCTCCCCCCACCTCAGGCCTACTTCCTTCTGCGGCCGGCCCCAGAACCACTCCGGTTTTTACTCCGGCGTCGGCACTTAGACTCCCGTTGGGAGAATCCCGTCCAGTATTTTTGCTGTGATTACAAAGGGAGAGAAACATCACGCTTTGATTGACAGCTCCTGCGCCACATCAAACAGAGCTGAGTGCTTTCTGTTATTTTCACTGCTGACTACTTCAAAGTCACTTCAGGGTGAAGAGAAATGAATGGCAGCACGGGAGCATTGTGGATAGCACAATTGCTTCACAGCTCCAGGGTCCCAGTTTCGATTCTGGCTTGGGTCACTGTCTGTGCGGAGTCTGCACATCTTCCCCGTGTGTGCGTGGGTTTCCTCCGGGTGCTCCGGTTTCCTCCCACAGTCCAAAGATGTGCAGGTTGGGTGGATTGGCCATGATAAATTGCCCTTAGTGTCCAAAATTGCCCTTAGTGTTGGGTGGGGTTACTGGGTTATGGGGATAGGGTGGAGGTGTTGACCTTGGGTAGGGTGCTTTTTCCAAGAGCCGGTGCAGACTTGACGGGCCGAATGGCCTCCTTCTGCACTGTAAATTCTATGAAAATCTATGAAATTCTATGAAAGACAGGAATGCGGTGGGCTTTTGGATTGTAGGCGGCAGAGTTTATGCGAGAGGTTTGTGAGTTGTTTCTGGAACACCAAGCTGGGCAGATACGGTTCAGTTTCGTTCTAAATAAATCTCTCTATGAAAGACTCTGCACCACTATAAGAAGCAAGTTCTTAAATTTAATTACAGTGCTATGTGAGATATGTTGGTTTGCTTAATTGGAAAATCTATCTATATATATATAAATATATGTATAGAGGCAGGGTTAGGAAGTCAGTGCGATGTAATGACTGTTAAATGTAAGCTAGTCCCCTGTTGTTAATGTGTTTAATTTAAAGTTTGTTTTACCATATAAACACAGAGACACATAGTCAGAGATGTACACCTGTAGGTCACAAGGAAACGGATACAGGGGAGGCGATTGGTCATTGGACCAGTAAACCGGAGACCCAGGATAATGATCTAGGGATCCGGGTTAGAATCCCACCGTGATAGATGGTGAAATCTGAATTTGCTATGTCCTTTAGGGAAGGAAATCTGCCATCCTTACCTGATCTGGCCTACATTTGACTCCAGATCGACAGCAATGTGGACTCGGAAAATGCCCTCCAAAATTCACTCAAGGGCAAATAGGGATGAGCAATAAATGCTGGCCCAGCACTCAATGGCCACATTCCCATGAATAAATTTTTTAAAACACACACATGGACACAAATACACATCAAGCATACAAACAGATGTACAGAACGAGACACACACCATACATAGACACACAGATACAAACATAGATAGAGAGACAAAGACAAAGATTCACCCAGACATGGATACACGCACGTAGACACACACAAACAGAGATGCACAAACACAGATTCACATAGACACACAGACTCACACACACACACAGTGAGACACATACGGCTTCTTCTGGATCTGTTTTTGCAGTAATTTCCACTTTGGTCATTTTTACCGCTATTTCATTCTCACAAAGGCAGGATGCTGTCCGCTCATTAAGGAAGATTGTGTACAGGGTGACCCCGAGCGCCACTACAAGCAATAAACAGTACAGGGAACGAAGAAAACAGCTTGGCTGTGTTTGTTCAGGATGGGGCAGCTCATTTCCAGCCATTGTTACTGACAGTACAAACACTTCCATCCTATTGCAGAGAGCAAACAGACCCTTTCGATAGATTTATTAATAAGAGTGAAAACCAGACAAAACATGCTCGGCTCAAGGCACTTTGACTGACTAATACACTCACTGCTTTCATTAGAGTCAGATTGTTACGAGCCTGACGTATCATTCCAGTTGTGACCTGCTTCGGGGTGATTCCTCAATCATACAAGGAACTCATTCTGATCACCTCCCATCGATTCCCTGCTTCTCCTTCCCGTGCAACCTGCTCAGGCAAGTGAGCTTCCCAGCCAGAGGTGATGGGAGCCTCGGGAGTGTCAATCAGGGATAGCTGCATTTCAGACCATAAGACATAGGAGCAAAATTAGGCCATTTGGCCCATCAAGTCTGCTCCGCCATTCAATGTTTCTCATCCCCATTCTCCTGCCTTCTCCTCATAACACCTGATCCCCTTATCCCCATAAATTTTGTTTAAATGCCACTTGGTCATGTTGTGGATAATAATAATCATAATGATCTTTATTTAGTGTCACAGTGACCCAAGCCGGGAATCGAACCTGGGACCCTGGCACTGTGAAGCAACGTTTCTTGTTCTCCTTGCAATTCCTTTTCGCTCATTTGAAAAAAAAAATGTGTGGTTTGCAGCAAGCTTGTAACTTTATATATGTGTCACTAAACGCTCCTCCAAGCTATTGAGCTTCACCAGTAAAACAAATGGCATACATTTCTGGGAATAATGGTTGGTGATATTAGTGGAGGGTGCAACATTACCCTGCTATTTCAGGAGAAGCATCAGACTGTTTAATATATAAAAAATTTAACTCCCACTGAAATAACTGAATAAGGTCAAATAACTACTTTTAATGGGGGAATTTTCAATCATAAATTCAGAGTTTTGGAATCTAACTAAAAGTATTTTATACAAGCTGGCTAATGGGTTTGTGGATTTGGATCTGAAATTGTTTAGTCAATAAACAGCAAGAGCTGCTTATTGCCATTTTCACTCTGTCTTGACTCAGTGGGTCTGGAGCGGAGATACAAGTCCCACTCCAGAGATGACGGCCTCACCCTGGCTGTCACATCCAGTGCAGTACTGAGGCCACATGGCATGCCAGCGATGCCATCTTCCGATGAGGCAATTAAAAAATGAAGGCCGCGTTTGCGCCCTTGATGGACCATCAATTCACACGAGTCAAGTTGTAGAAGAGAACAGTGGTTTTAATAAGCTAAGAAGTATGCCAGCCTGCTGCTGCTCCCGCACTGAGAGCTGGCCACAGGTCTGCCAATTATATACCTCCCCCGAGGGGCGGAGCCACAGGCAGAGCCAACAGAAGCATCAACACAACAGTAAGTAACAGTGAATAAGAACAACAGTGAACCTGTATACAGTGGTGGACAACAGTGGGACGAATAACTAATAACGGTAAATATATATATAGTAGCAATACGTGGTTCACCACAGCCCTCCTCTTGGGTGGATGTAAGGATCCCACAGCCACTACTCGATGGGGGGCTGGTGCCCAGTCCAAATAGTTATCCTTCAGTTGAGCTCAGTAAAACAGGTTATTTGGTCATTTGTTTAATTGTTGTTCGTGTGCTGAAATGGACAAATAAGTGCAAATTTCCTGCATGGTAACAGTGGCAACATTGCATTAACCCTTCATTGGCTGAAGTACTCTGGATCATCCTGAGGTAGTGAAAGGCGGTTATACAAATGCAAGTTTTCTTCTCTCAGACCCGCTTTTTTCTGTTAAACGTATTCCACTATTCCACCGTGTTCAAAAACACCAGGCTTGACGTAACTCTTATCCAAGGGTGGACTGAACCTCCATCCCCTGATTTTCCCGCAACCTCTCAATTTCCTGAGAGCAGGCACCCAATCTCTCAGCGGGAGGCGCTGTGTCCAGCCAATCAGCAGCCTCGTCAGGCTTCCTTTTGGGCCGGCTGCAGGTCAGGGGGCTGGGAGTGGGATCTGAGGAATTAATAGTCCGGGTGTCAAATATCAGGGTGGGGCAGGGTGAGGTTTTATACTTGCCTGACAACCCTCCACCCCCTCTTCCCCTCCCCCCCTGCCACACTCACTCATAACCCCTCCCAGTTAAAAACTCCCCAGTGTCCAGACATTCCATGTGGTGTGAGTTCCATTAATGTTCACATTGACAGACGGCTTTGTGGGTAAATCGGCCATCACGTTAAGGGCAGCATGGTAGCACACGTGGCTAGCACTGTAGCTTCACAGCGCCAGGGTCCCAGGTTCGATTCCCCGCTGGGTCACTGTCTGTGCGGAGTCTGCACGTTCTCCCCGTGTCTATGTGGGTTTCCTCCGAATACTCCAGTTTCCTCCCACAGTCCAAAGACATGCAGGTTAGGTGGATTGGCCATGATAAATTGCCCTTAGTGTCCAAAAAAAAAAGGTTAGGCGAGGTTATTGGTTATGGGGATAGGGTGGAGGTGAGGGCTTTAGTGGGTTAGTGCAGACTCGATGGGCCAAATGGCCTCCTTCTGTATGTTCTATGTATACCTGCCCTGTTTCTGCTGGACGAGCTGCATTAAAATCCAGGTCACAACAAAAACAAGCTGCTGGCAACACCAGAGCCTGGCATGTCCCAACCGCCCACCAGGCTTTGAATATCAGTCTCTGGATCATTTAGATTGACTGAACATTACAGGGATTAGCCAGCTATATTTCAGGAAAATGAACACCTGTCAGCTCTGAACAAGTCGGAGCTCCAACGGAGAATTCAGATGACAATGAAAACCACACGAGCCGAACCTAATTTTCTTTTTTCAATTCCCAGTCTGGATTGTTGCCCGAGACATGCCAGGGAGCATTTACAACGATCAATCGTTTCTATAATAAAAATAATCTTTATTATTATCACAAGTAGGCTTACATTAACACTGCAATGAAGTTACTGCGAAAATCCCCGAGTCGCCACATTCCGGTGCCTGTTCGGGTACACAGAGGGAGAATTTAGAATGTCCAAATTATCTAACAGCACGTCTTTCAGGATTTGTGGGAGGAAACCAGAGCCCCCGGAGGAAACCCACGCAGATACGGGGAGAATGTGCAGACTCCGCACAGACAGTGACCCAAGCCGGGAATCGAACCTGGGACCCTGGCGCTGTGAAGCCACAGTGCTAACTAGCTGCACTGCGCAGACACTGCTCAATTCCAATATTGAAGGACTTGTAAGGAACAATGGACATGTGCTATTGGACATGGGGTCACCTGAGAATGATAGCTCCATTCTGCTGCTGTTTCCAAGTTTAATATACCAAAATGAAAGAATAAACATTAGCAAGCGTTCACAAGTGCTTTACAACCTATTAAGTACTTTTATAGAATCATAGAAAAGTTACACCACAGAAGGAGGCTATTGGGCCCATCTCATCCATGCCAGCCCGAAGATACGCAGGTGCCCTTTCTCATCCCACCTTCCAGCACTCAATCCATAGCCCTGTATCTTACAGCACTTAAGGTGCAGATCCAGATAGTTTTTGAAAGAGTCTCTGCCGCCACCACCAACCCGGGCAGAAACTTCCCGACTCCCACGACCCTCTTCATAAAAAAGTTTTTCCTGATGTTCCCTCTCCACCTTCTGCCACTTATCTTGAATTTATGTCCCCTGGTTCTAGAATTCTCCACCAAGGGAAACAATTTTATCCTGCCCACCCTATCTCTTCCCCTCATAATTTTGTACACCTCAATTGAAGTACAATCAAAAGATCATTGAAAGTAGAAGCAGGAGTGGACCATTCAGCCCCTCAAGCCTGCTCCACCATTCAATAAGATCATGGCTGACCTGATTATGGCCTGAACCCTACTTCCCTGCCTGTCCAACATAACCCTTCTCTCTGGAAGAGAAGACCAACCACTACTGACCCTCAGTGAAGAAATTCTTCCTCATCTCTGTTTTAATTAGAAGATTCTTTATCTTGAAATTGTGGCCCCTCGTCCTCGATTCCACCCCCCACCGAGGGGAAATATTCTGTTGGGATTTCACTGTTGTAATGTTATTGCTGGTATCAACTGTAGGAACCAATTTTCACTCAGCAAGCTCTTTCAAACAGCAATGTGGTAACATCTAAATAACCCATCTTTTTAAAAAATAAATTTAGAGTACCCAATTATTTTTTCCAATTAAGGGGCAATTTAGAGTGGCCAATCTACCTATCCTTCATATCTTTGGGTTGTGGGGGTGAAACCCACAAAGACAAGGGGAGAATGTGCAAACTCCTCACGGACGGTGACCCAGGGCCGGGATTCGAACCCGGGTCCTCAGCGCCGTAGGCAGCAATGCTAACCACTGTGCCACCGTGCTGCCCCTAAATATGTTTGTGTGGGAGGTGTAGAATTCCGCTGAACGTTGAGTTTGAGCTTCTGGTCACCCAACCTCATCAGCCCATAACTCTGACACTGAATTTCATATATTCTTGGCTGCCTTCCTCATACTAGTTATCATAGGTAGGCAGGTTTGTCTTTTACAGACCTTATGCAAGATGCACACTCGATACACCAGAACAGGTGCATTGTCGTGGAACAGAATCGTCTGGGAATGGCTTCAATTGTGCCAGATTTCGAAGGTCGATTGTGTGCACGCCCAGCTACTGGATAAACACGAAGCTGCCACCTCCCGGGAGGCAGCTCTGAATACGAAAGGCAGGATAATAAATCCCTGATATTATAATGAAATCCCCCTCACCTCTACCCGGGGCACCAACACTATTCATTTTCTCCGGATGGTACATCCAGGACTAACCTCGTCATGTCCAGACAGACTAATATTAACATTCTTTTGAACGTATTTTTCACGGTCACACAAAGCTTGCCTTGTTTTGCCTTCCTGGTTCTGAACTATTTTTATAAACAGAGTGTAATTTAAATGATTGTTGCATTGCCAAAAGGGGAAAGAATCAATCACGCCGAGCACAGCTTTGTCCAAATGGTTACACACCACACCTGCAGAACAAGGTGACACCTGGACAACTTTTTAACAAGCCTCGCGTTGGCGTAGCTGTCTTCCTCCTTCAAGTGATTCATATCTGTGGTTTCTTTTAATATTGTATTTACACGCAACAGGAGTTATTTGAAAAGCATCAGCATAATAAATATCACGGGACCACAGCATCGGTGTCAATGGTGGATCAGTGGCAAACACTCTGATCTCTTGAGTCAGAAGGTGATGGGTTTCAGTCCAAAGACTGGAGTTCATGATTCAAGCTGACGTCCCAATGCGATACTGAGGGAGTGTTGCATTGTCAGAGTTGCCAAGTCCCACATAAGATGTTAAATTGAGGCCCGTCTGCTCTCTCAGCTGAATGTAAGAGATCCCATGGCATTGCTCCAAAGAACGGCAGTGGAGTTCTGCCTGAAGCCTGACCAATTTTAATATCCCTCATCCAACTTCACTGAAACCAATTAACCCTCAGGTCCCTCATTACCATTTGTGGGAGCTTGTTGGCTGCTTCTTTTCCTGAGTAACGACACAACCTTTTTCCTTTATATGTGGTTAGCACTCACAGCGCCAGGGACCCGGGTTCGGTTCCGGCTTCGGGTGACTGTGTGGAGTTTGCACTGTCTCCCCGTGTCTGCGTGGGTTTCCTACAGGTGCTCTGGTTTCCTTCCACAATCCAAAGATGTGCAGGTTAGGCTGGGTTACGGGGATAGGCTGGGGCCTAGGTAGGGTGCTCTCTTGGGAGAATCATGGTTCTATTACCATGATTGGTAATATGTTGTATTCTTTTTCCTTTATTCCAGAATGACCCGATGTAATGTTTGATGTGTGAGGCAGGTTGGTTCGATGTGGACTGCACTTGATGCAGATAAATTAGAAACAGACGTCTAACACTGGAGAAGATCCAACACTGTTTTATTCAACTACAGAACTGCTATACATATTCAGCTGTGGGTCGACACTATACTGATCTGACTGGTGACCTTGTAGTAGCCTGACCAGATTTACTAGCTACCGCATGGTGTTTGCACTTGCTAGCTCGTGGACTCTGACTGTCTCAGTAGCTGGGTCCCGAGAGAGCGGGAAACCTAGTGCCCTCTGGCTTTATAGTGGTAGTGTCCTGTCTGGTGATTGGCTGCACTGTGTTGTATGTTTACTGGTCATCCTATGTGTCAATCACTGCCTGTCTGCATCTCATTATATACATGAGTAGATAATATGACAGTGTTGACAAAGAATACAACAATCAAAAGATTGGAATAAAGCTAATTTATTATTACACTACTAATTAAATGAAGTTCGCACACTCCACTGAGCTACAGATAATAATTAAGTGATATTGAATCTGTCTTACCAACTCAATAACCTATCTAGTCACTAACTATACTATGATCTAACCTCGTGCTAACTCTATCTACTCTAATCTTCTTATGCTTTCACCATGCTTTCTCCTTCTGCTACTCCCAGAATTCCCTCAGAATCTGACTTAAATACAGAGAAGTGGTAACACCCTCTAGCTTTTGATTTACACAGCTATGTAATTATTAACCCTTCACTAACCTGACTATATACATATTATTACAGACTCGATGGGTTGAATGGCCTCCTTCTGCAGTGTAGGGATTCTGTGATTTGCATCTGAAATCATGCCAGGGAAATGCCTAATGCAGGATGACCATCCCTTATCCGAAATTCTGAAATTTGAAAAGCTCCGAAATCCGCACTTTTCTTTGAGCATCAACGTGATGCCACGAGTGGAAAATTCCACAAGGTTCTGGGAAGGTTCCTCCGCGATGCCACTTAGGTTACAAGTCCTAGGTGGGGCTGTTCTGGCTCCAAAACGTCAGATTGTTTCCAGCAGTCATCACATTCAGAATTTAGTGCATTGCACTGTTGAAAATGTTGCAAAGGCCTGCAGACACCCCTATGGGCAACAGTGAAAAGAAATAAAGGAAGCATTTGTGCTTATCTATAACACAGAGAGTCAAGTTATTGGAAAACCTGACCGTGTGAGGCGTCTTACAGAGGAGTATGGTGTTGGGACGACCACCATCTATGATCTGAAGAAACAGAAGGACAAACTGTTAAAGTTCTGTGCTGAAAGTGATGAGCAGAAGCAAATGAAAAATATTGCATAAAGTGATAAATGAAATTCTTGATCTTGTATTGAAAGAGTGGATTCCTAAGTGTGGAAGTGAACATATGCCTTAACAGTTTGTTTATGATGAAGCCAGCAAAGACCTAGCATGACAAACTGAAAATTGAAGGTAACTGTGAATGTTCCGCAGGCTGCTTCCAGAAGTTTACGTAAAGACACGGCATTAAAGTTTTAAAGATTTGTGGTGATAAAGCTTCTGCTGATCACGAGGCAGCAGAGGAATTCACCGATGAGTCTGCCAAGATCATCACTGATGGAAAGCTGATGCAAGAGCAAATCTATAATGCTGATGAGACATCATTGTTCTGGCATTATTGTCCCAGGAAGACACTGCCTACAGCTGATGAGAAGGCCCCTTCTTGGCTGATGGTTGAAGTTGGAAGAAATTTGTACACACCGCCCGTAAAAAAAAAGGGGCAGCACGGTAGCATTGTGGATAGCACAATCGCTTCACAGCTCCAGGGTCCCAGGTTCGATTCCCGGCTGGGTCACTGTCTGTGTGGAGTCTGCACATCCTGCCCGTGTGTGCGTGGGTTTCCTCTGGGCGCTCCGGTTTCCTCCCACAGTCCAAAGATGTGCAGGTTAGGTGGATTGGCCATGCTAAATTGCCCTTAGAGTCCAAAATTGACCTTAGTGTTGGGTGGGGTTACTGGGTTATGGGGATAGGGTGAAGTTGTTGACCTTGGGTAGGGTGCTCTTTCCAAGAGCCGGTGCAGACTCGATGGGCTGAATGGCCTCCTTCTGCACTGTAAATTCTATGAATTCTATGAATTCTATGAATTATCTGAGAGCTAGTCCGAACTGGGATTGTCCCAAAAGAGCATCCATCAGGCTTACTCTATCCTGCCGAGCCAATCACGGCAGCAGCACGGAGGCACAGTGGTTACCGGGGTCCTGGGTCGATTCCTGGCTTGGGTCACTGTCTGTGCAGAGTCTGCACGTTCTCCCCGTGTCTGCGCGGGTTTCCTCCGGGTGCTCCGGTTTCCTCCCACAAGTCCCGAAAGACGTGCTGTTAGGGGAATTGGACATTCTGAATTCTCCCTCAGTGTATCCCAACAGGTGCCAGAGTGTGGCGACTGGGGGATTTTCACAGTAATGTTATTGCAGTGTTAATGTAAGCCTACTTCTGACAATAATAAAGTTTTGAAAAAAAGTCAGCTGAAACAGATGAGAAAAAGCATAATGCCAACTGCTAGCCTTCTGTAAATAGGATGTAACTTGGTCCTCACTCCCTCGGTAACTCTGATACTGTGTGGCAATTTGACCAGTGAGGTTCAGCACAATACCAAATGGAGCAGGGAGGTGCTGGGTCACGTTCTGGCCTGGAAGGATAAGGAGAACAAACTGACTGATACAGGTCCCAGAGACAGGGAGGTTCCCGGATCTTGTGCGAGAAACGGGGAGTTGAATCGTGAGGAGATTGTAATTTGCAATTCCAATGATCTCCAAGCACTTCAGCAGTGAATTGGATCCCCTGCTGCAGAGGTGAAAAGCGACTGTTTCAGCCCGTCTCGTTCCAAAACTGTGGGATGGTGTTAAAACCTGCACGAGACCCACGGGGTAGAAACAATTAGCCTCCCCGTGAGTCTCGTGGGATACGAGCTCCCCACTGAGGGGTGGAGAGCCCATGGACATGCTAATCATATAAAGGTTAGCTAGTTTTGGTGCTGACATCTCAGACCCGGCTGGGATCTGGAGAGTGTTGTTCCTACTTTGACTTCAGACTAAAAGTAGTTTCCATTATCCACTCATCTCGGATTTGTCTGTGGTCACTAAAGACGGGTGGCACGGTAGCACAGCGGTTAGCACTATTGCTTCACAGCTCCAGGGTCCCAGGTTCGATTCCCGGCTTGGGTCACTGTCTGTGCGGAGTCTGCGCGTCCTCCCTGTGTTTGTGTGGGTTTCCTCCGGGTGCTCCGATTTCCTCCCACTGTCCAAAGATGTGCAGGTTAAGTGGATTGGCCATGATAAATTGCCCTTAGTGTCCAAAAAGGTTAGGTGGGGTTACTGGGTTATGGGGATAGAGTGGAGGGTCTGGGGCACTCCATGGACCAAATGGCCTCCTTCTGCACTGTAAACTCGATGAAGTCTATGGAAGGGTGGAAAGTCAATGAATGGAGGGATGACTGACTTGACAAATGTTGACAAATGTGAGGTTATCCATTTTGGTAGGAATATCACCAAACAGGATTATTATTTAAACGATAAAATATTAAAGCATGCTGCTGTGCAGAGAGACCTGGGTGTGCTAGTGCATGAGTCACAGAAAGTTGGTTTACAGGTGCAACAGGTGATTAAGAAGGCAAATGGAATTTTGTCCTTCATTGCTAGAGGGATGGAGTTTAAGACTAGGGAGGTTATGCTGCAATTGTATAAGGTGTTAGTGAGGCCACACCTGGAGTATTGTGTTCAGTTTTGGCCTCCTTACTTGAGAAAGGACATACTGGCACTGGAGGGTGTGCAGAGGAGATTCACTAGGTTAATCCTAGAGCTGGAGGGGTTGGATTACGAGGAGAGGTTGAGTAGACTGGGACTGTACTCGTTGGAATTTAGAAGGATGAGGGGGGATCTTATAGAAACATTTAAAATTATGAAGGGAATAGATAGGATAGATGCGGGCAGGTTGTTTCCACTGGCGGGTGAAAGCAGAACTAGGGGACATAGCCTCAAAATAAGGGGAAGTAGATTTAGGACTGAGTTTAGGAGGAACTTCTTCACCCAAAGGGTTGTGAATCTATGGAATTCCTTGCCCAGTAAAGCAGTGGAGGCTCCTTAATTAAATGTTTTTAAGGTAAAGATAGATAGTTTTTTGAAGAATAAAGGGATAAAGGGTTATGGTGTTTGGGCCAGAAAGTGGAGCTGAGTCCACAAAAGATCAGCCATGATCTCACTGAATGGCAGAGCAGGCCCGAGGGGCCAGATGGCCTACTCCTGCTCCTAGTTGTTATGTTCTTATGATAGCAGTAAATCTTTAACCACGGCAGACCATGTTGACAAGGCTCTGAAAAAGTATAAAGTAAAAAGTATATGGGGCTTTCTTGGGGGCTAGAGTAGAAAAATCAAGCAAGTTATGATTAGTCTGTGTGAATAAACTTTCAGCTGGAGTATTTTAGATGCAATTCTGGCCTCCACACTTTTGGGACGGCTGTCAAGACCTTGGAGAGGAGGCTGAGGGGATTTACTAGAATGGGAGTAGAGACGAGGGACTTTAGTAATTCGGAGAGACTGGGGATCGCGTGCCTGTTCTTCTTAGGACAGAGAAGGACAAGCATGATTTAATAATTCAAAATCATGAGGCTTTTTGACAGAATAAATAAGGAGAGACTATTCACTGGTGGGAGGATCAGTAACAAAAGGGCACAGATTTATTATAATTGTCAAAATAACCTAAGAGATTAAATATATATTTTTCACAGGGAGTTATGATCTGGAATGCAATGCTGCAAGTTTGGTGGAAGCAGATTCAATAGCAATTTTCAGAAGGAAATTGGATATATGCTTGATAGCGAATTCTTTTCAGGGCGATGTACAAAGAGTGTTTCTCATTCTGTGGCTTTATATAATTATAAGTTTATTGCTGTAGCTTTATGTTAGCGATAATACACACCTTACTGCTATTGGATCAGTATTAATGTTATGTAAATGATGACGTGTCATTAGCTGGAGAAGTGTAATTTTAGTTTGAGTCCAAATTCTTTTTTAAAATGGCTAGTGGGGGGGGGGGGGGGGGGGGGGGGACCTGGAAACTCTCTGTCAGTTTAAGCGTTCATTCATAAGGATTGTGCTTTTTAAAAATCGATTCTTGGGTGGTGGCCAAACACAAAGCCAGCATTTTTATTTCACCATACCTAATTCCACTGAGAATTTGCTTTTGGAATCATGGTTTGATACAAACTTATGGCTTGAAAGGCCATTTCAGAGCACAGTTCGGAGTCACCGTGACATGGGTTTATTTTACTCAAGGGGTGTGGGCTTCGCTGGCTCGACCTCCATTTATTGTCCAACCCTAATTGCCCGTGAGAAGGTGGGGGTGAGCTTTCTTCATGAACGCTGAAGTCCATGTGGTGTAGGTTCACCCACAGTGCTGGTTGGAAAGGCGTTCCAGGATACTGACCCAGTGACACTGAAGGAACGGCGATATATTTCAGGATTGCATGTGGCTTGAGTCATAGAGATCTACAGCACAGAAAAGGTCCTTCAGCCCATCGTGCCAGCCAAAAACAACCACCTGACTATTCTAATCCCATTTTCTAGAACTTGGCTCATAGCCTTGTATGCCTTGGCATCACAAGTGCACATATAAATACTTCTGACATGTTATGAGAGTTTGCCTCCACCACACTCTTTCAGGCAGTGAGTTCCACACTCCTACCACCCTCTCAATGAAAAGGTTTTTCCTCACATCCCCTCTGCCCCTTACCTTAAATCTATGCCTCCTGATCACTGGTCCCTCCACCAAGGAGAGGAAAGGTTTCTTCCTGTCTATCAATGCCCTTCATAATTTTATACATCTGTTATGTTCCCCGTCAGTGTCCCCTGCCCCAAGGAAAAATAAACAGTCTATCCAATCTCTTCAAAGCTAAAATCTCCAGCCTAGGTAACATCCTCTGTACCCTTTCCAGTGCTATCACATCCCTGCTATAATGTGGGTTCCAGAACTGTACACAATATTCTAGTTGTGGCCTAACCAAAGTTTTATACAGTTCCAGCTCCTGCTCTTAAACTTTATTTCTCAGCTAATAAAGGCAAGTAAATAATGCCTTCTTAACCACTGTATCCATCTGCCCTGCTACCTTAAGGGACCGGTGTACATGCACACCATGGTCCCTCTGATCCTTGGTGCTTCCCAGGGTCCTGCTGTTTACCAAATATTCCCTTACCTTGTTTGTCCTGCCTAAGTGCATCACCTCACACTTATCCGATTGAATTCTATTTGCCACTGATCAGCCCACCTGTCCATAATCCCCTGCAATCTAAGGCTATTCTCCTCACTATTTACCACCCACAAATTTTCGGATCATCTACAAGGGGGCATAACTATAAGATTCAGGGTGGGACATATAGGAGGGATGTCGGAGGTAGGTTCTTTACTCAGAGAGTGGTTAGGCTGTGGAATGGACTGCCTGCTGTGATAGTGGAGTCGGACACTTTAGGAACTTTCAAGCGGTTATTGGATAGGCACATGGAGCACACCAGAATGACAGGGAGTGGGATAGCTTGATCTTGGTTTCGGACAATGCTCGGCACAACATTGAGGGCCGAAGGGCCTGTTCTGTGCTGTACTGTTTTATGGTCTATGGTCTAAAATTACTGATCAATTCTCCTACATTCATGACTAAATCATTTATATGAACCCCAAACAGCAAGGGCCCCAACACTGATCCCTGTGGGACCCCACTGGACACAGGCTTCCAGTCAGAAAAACAGCACTCGACCATCACCCTCTGCTTCCTGCCACTCAGCCAATTCTCAATCCAATTTGCTAAATTTCCTTGCATCCCATGGGCTATCACTCTCCCCATGTGGGACCTTATTAAAAGCTTTGCTGAACTCCATGTACATTACGTCAAATGCATTTCCCTCATCTACATACCTGGTGACCTCTTTGAAAAACTCAATCAAGTTGGTCAGACATGGCCGCCCCTTAACAAAACCATGCTGACTGTTCTTGATTAATCCCTGCCTCTCATGGATTGGCCATGATAAATTGCATTTCGTGTCCAAAATTCTATGATTAACCTAGGATAAAAGTTCGGCACAACATCGTGGGCTGAAGGGCCTGTTCTGTGCTGTATTTCTCTCTCTCTCTCTCCAAATGCAGATTATTTCTGACTCTCAGAATTGCTTCCATAGTTCCCCTATCACTGAGGTTAGATTGACAGGCCTGTAGTTTCCTGGTTTATCCTGTCCTCCATTCTTGAATAATGGCACCATATTGGCTATCCTCCAGTCCTCCGGCACCTCTCCTGTGGTCAGAGAGGAATTGAAAATTTATTGCCACTGCCCTGCTACTTCCTTGTCTCAATCTGCAGCCTGGATACAGCCCTGAGATTTATCTATTTTTAAGCCTGCCGGACCACTCAGAACCTCCTCTCTGTCTATGTCAATCTCTCTAATTTTATCACAGTTCTTCTGCCTGATTTCGGTACCCAGTCTGTTCCTCTCCTGAGTGAACACCGACACAAAGGGCTGGATTCTTCGTCGGCTGGATCCTCCGCATCACCAGCAGTGCACCCGCGGATCTCCCGACGCCGTGGCGACGCCCAAAATGGGAAGCTCCATTGGCCGGCTGGCGGGCAGAGAAACCCGCTGCCAGGAGAGGTGCAGATTACGGGTGCTGCAGGATGGAGAGTCCTGCCCAAAGTCTCCATTTAGAACAATACCTCCACCTTCCGGTTCCACATATAAATTACCACTGCGGCCTTACTCTTTCCCTAGCTACCCTTTTACCCTTAAAGTACTTGTAAAACAACTTGGAATTTTCCTTTACTTAATCTAACAATATCCTTTTTGCTCTCCTAATTTCCTTTTAAGTTCCCTTTTGCACATTCTATATACCTCTAGGCCTTCTGCTGTTTGAGCTCTTAATTTCTGTCATAAGCCTCCCTTTTTCTCCTTGTCCAATGCTGTGTATCTCTCGATATCCAGGAATGCTAGGATTTGTTGGACCCACCCTTTCTCTTGATTGGAACAGGTTCATAAATTCATAAGATATAGGAGCAGAATTAGGCCCTTCGTCCCATTGAGTCTGCTCCACCATTCTATCATGGCTGATATGTTCCTTATCTGTTAGCTACAATGCTACAGACCAAGAGCTGGATTGCAAAATCAGCCAGAGCATCTCCTCCCTGGAACACATGACCTAGGATCAGGAGGAGGCAATTTAACCTCCCGAGCCCAACACCCTCAATGTGATCATGGCTGATCCCATCCTGGCCTCAACACCATTGTCCTGCCCATTCTCCATAACCCTTTAAGCCATTACCAATTAAAAATCTGTCTCACTCCTTAAATTTACTCACTGTTCCTGCATCCACCACACTCTGGGGTAGCAACCCTTTGGGAGAAGTAGTTTCTCCTCAAATCTGTTTTAAATTTGCTACCTCTTATTCTAAGATTTTGACCTCTCATTTTAGAATGCCGCCAAGAGGAAGCATCCGCTCCACGTCTACTTTATCCGTACCTTTTAGTATCTTGTATACCTCGATTTGATCTCCCCTAATTCTTCTCAAGAGTATCGCCCTAAACTGTTCAATCTCTCCTCGTACGACAAACCCCTCATCTGTGGAATCAATCCAGTGAACCTCCTCTGAACTGCCTCCAATGCCACTATATCTTTCCTCAAAAAAGGGGATCAAAACTGTGCACAATACTTCAGATGCGGTCTTACCAATGCTTTGTGTAGTTGCAACAACACTTCCTTACCTATTGGCCCTGTATTGTCCCTATTTTCTTCTTGAATGAGTCCCACTGTTCAGTCACATATTTACCTAAAAGTATCTGCTCCCAGTCCACTCTGGCCAAATCATATCTGATCTTATCAAAATTGGCCTTCCCCCAGTTTAGAACTTTGATCTCACGCCCATTCTTATCCTTTTCCATAACAATCTTGAATCTAACGGAGTTACTGTCTGCAAAATGCTCCACCATTAATATTTAAAATACTTGCTTTGTTACCTAAAATTAAGTCCAGGACTGTTCCTTTCTTGTAGGACCTTCTACATATCTGGCTTAAAAAGTTCTTCTGGGTGCATTTTAAGAATTCTCCTCCCTCTAAACCTTTTACACTGTGGCTACCCCAGTTAATGTTGGGGAAGTTGAAATTCCCCCATATCACTGCCCTATTACTTTTACACTTCTGTGAGATTTGCCTACATCTCTGCTCTTCTATTTCTCTTGGATTGTTCGGGGGCCTATAGAACACTCCCAGCAGTGTGATTGCTCCTTTTTGTTTTTTAAGTTCTACCCATATGACTTTGGTTAAGAGTCTGCTAAGATGTCACCCGTCCTTATTGCTGTAATTGAATCCCTGATCCAACTTGGAGGGGAACTTCCAGGTGATGGTGCTCCCATGCATCTTCTGCCCTTGTCCTTTTCAGTGGTCGCTATCGTGGGTTTGGATGGTGCTTCCTAAGGAGCTTTTGTGAGTTCCTGCAGTGGATCTTGTAGACGGTGCACACTCCTGCCGTTATGTGGAAGGAGTGAATATTTGTGGATTGGGTGCTCAGTCCTGGATGGCATCAACCTTGAATGCTGCCGGATCAGGGTCCGAGGAACAAGAGGTTCCAAGAGAGAAAGACACCGAATAGTCTGTCTGCATGAAACCATGTGTTTACCATGAGGTCTTTGCAAATAGTTTCTCTTCAAACTATTTATTAAGAACTATATGCCAACTATCGCAAGGCACTCACAGAGTGAACAAAACCTCACCAATACATGGTGACGGCTCAAACGAGGTGGTAGCACTGGAGGCCACAGTTTAAGAAACTGAGACCACAGATTGGTAACACATGGGTGAAGACCTTTGAACAGCTTGACTTTAGCAACAAAGACGGACAAAATTTAAATGTACCTTTGTAAGAGATAGTGAACCACTCACAATTACGGCAGCAATTAAACAGCCACTATCCCCTCAATAGCCTTTTGAGCACATTGAGGATCCACAGCAAGGACAACGATGGAAGCTGCAGAGGAGACAGTTGTAAAGGGACTGAATAGCTTTGGATTTACAAGAAAAGACATAAAAACATCTGGTCTGTACTCTTTTATATGCAATTGGGGCCATAACTGATGATGTCCTTGCACGACTAGGAGTTGACAAGGCCTCAGCTTCCTATGAGGACCTTTTATAATGACTTCATCCTGAAGAAGAATCAATTCATTGAGGGGGAAGAGTTCAACCAAAAGAGCCAAATCATGGTGAACACATTGATTCATTTATTAATGACTTGTATCGATTGGCCAACTGTTGCAGCTATGGAGCTTTAAAGTATGAGTTAATTTGTAGTTGGCATGCAAGACAATGAGCTGTTAGACATTTTGCAATCCAAGGAAGACCTAATGATACGGAAGGTCGAACAGTTTGCACAGCAGGCCGCACCGAGACAGCAGAATCGGGGTGAACCTCGGGGAGATGTCAAGGCTCGGGGGCTGACGATTCAGTTTGTCAATCCAAAGTAGGGAGCCCTGCCCACCGAAAGGCCTGTGGAAAAGCTCATCAAAACTGCTGAAGGTGCGGGAATAACCCGTCCATCTATATTAAAAAGCTTCAGATACAGAGCCAAAAAAACAGTATTGTGGCGAAGACTGCCCAGCAGGGGGAGCTGAATGCTTTCACTGTGGCAAGCCCAGACATTTTGGACAATTCTGCCGATCTAAAGTTAAAGTTAGAGAAGAAAGCTGCAACAAACCTCCAACCATTCTTAGTCCAGGAAATTAGAAATAGACCATTTCAACCTGACCAGTTCCTAGGAGAAATCAAAGAGCCCAATAAGTTGTTTGCGTCTGTAGAGGTCGAAGTTCAAGGATGCAGAACAAGGTTTGAACTGGACTCCAGGGCTGGGGTCACAGTATTATCGGGTGAATTGGCTTCAGGTTCGCCTTAAAGAAATAGGAATCTAACCATCTCAACTCTCTGTCACTCTGAAGAAGAGTTCTCTGGACTCAAAGCGTTAACTCTGTTTCTCTCTCCACAGATGCTGCCAGACCTGCTGCGTTTTCCCAACATTTTCTGTTTTTATGCCGCAATCCTGTCGTCTGCTGTAGACCAGCTTCACACTGAGGCAAGTGATTTGACTACCTCTACAGGAAGTGTATTTCCTGCCGTAAGAGTAGTGATGAAGACTTTCTGCCCTCCTACCCTGCAGTGTCTTCAGAATGTTCTTTTTTCTGCCTACCCAATTTATTCCTGTCTCAGGTATTGGATACCTTTTGTCATCACAGCAGCAGTGAATGATACAGCTGCACAGTTCCTCATAGAACAGGGGTGGGCAAACTTTTCCGTGCAAGGGCCACATTCAGAAATTCACAATTTTTTAAAGGGCCGCATAGTATATTAAGTAAAATAATTAATATTTTAAATAGCCAAAATAAAAGGTCTTTAAAGAAAAAAAAGCACATTTATTTGAAAAACAAAGTAACTCAGTAAGTAACAGAACAATGTCAATGAGAATGATGCATCTGACTGCAGTCATTTACCAGTTTGTTGAAATCAGGTGTCAAGTTGTTTGTGCTGATCCTTAACACTGACAGAAGCACAGCCTGGCCGAGTCAACGATAAAACGCGCGTCATGGGGTGGATGAGTGGGGCTGCCATATTGGTCGGTTTAGTTGGGTGTGTGACCAATAGGAGTCCAGGTTACAAACAATAATAAGGCTTATTGTTTGTAACCTGGACTCCTATTGGTCGCACACCCAACTAAACCCACCAATGAGACAGCCCCACTCATCCACCCCACTACGCGCGTTTTTATGCGGCCCGCCAATGAGGTGCCCGGAATCTTAACCGGCATTTTTGAAAAGCCGCCGGGGAAAAGCCGCTGAAGTAAATGCGCTTATTGAATAAGCGCATTTACTTCAGCGGCTTTTCCCCGGCGGCTTTTCAAAAATGCCGGTTATTATTCCGGGCACCTCATTGGCGGGCCGCATAAAAACCTTTGTCGGGCCGTAGTTTGCCCACCCCTGTCATAGAAGATTAAAGTCTTCATTTTCCCTGGTGGACAGCAGAGGAGAAGATTACACAGTGAATATCACAGTGTCACATTCCTCTTCAAGAGGTTGTGGTCCTGAAGGCTGAATCAATTTTGTGCCTCATTGGTTTCCCTGCCTTTCCAGTCAGGTCACCTTTAGAGTCACGGATCAGGACCCACAGTCAAGTTGCCTTCCAGTGTGTTTTTCTTCCAAGGAGAAAATAAGGGAACAGATACGCTGGCGGCACGGTAGCACAGTGGTTAGCACTGCTAACCCTCACAGCGCCAGGGATCCGGGTTCAATTCCGACCTTGGGTTACTGTCTCGGTGAAGTTTGCACATTCTCCTTGTGTCTGCGTGCGTTTTCCTCCGGGGGCTCCGGTTTCCTCCCACAGTCCAAAGATGTCCAGGTTAGGTGGATCAACCATGATGAATTGCCCCTTCATGTCCTATGAAATGAAATGAAAATGAAAATCGCTTATTGTCACGAGTAGGCTTCAATGAAGTTACTGTGAAAAGCCCCTAGTCGCCACATTCCGGCGCCTGTCCGGGGAGGCTGGTACGGGAATCGAACCGTGCTGCTGGCCTGCTTGGTCTGCTTTAAAAGCCAGCGATTTAGCCCAGTGAGCTAAACCATCCCCCTATGATGTATAGGTTAGCTTAAGGAGTTATTGGGATAGGGCAGGGGAGTGGGCGTAGGTGGGAGTGCTCTTTCAGAGATTGTCAGTGCAGACTCGATGGGCCAAATGGCCTCCTGCTGTTTTGTAGGGATACCATGAGAGAACCGAGAATATCGTTGGGGATTGATGGCTTTGGTGGCAATGACTTGTGAGGGGAGGGGGTAAGGGAGCAGTTGGATGGAAGCTGGAAACAGTACGAGATTAACAGATGGTGGGAACGTGATGTAAATAGTTTAACAAAGTAATGTAACTGGTTTCAGATGATTCTTGTGCAGGGAGACGTAGAGTTAAAGCTTAAAAGTTATGTTAATAAAACAATGATGTTAATGATGATGTGAACATGACATCAATGTCAGATGACCAGGAACCTCAAGTGAGCAAGACATAGAATAGCCTTTGTCCACGGAACCATGTGATTACCATGTAGTCTCTGTAAATAGCTCTTAATGAACTGTTTGAAGTAAAACTATATACCCTATGTACACACTATCATAAAGTCGGCAAAACCTCCCCAAAACATGGTTACGGGCCAAAACGATGATCATAGTTGTGTCTATGGGATCTTGCTGTGTGCAACTTGGCCTCTGCATTTCCTGCGAGGTCGACACCTCCAAAAGGCTGTGAAGTAGCTTGGGACATCCCGAGGTTATGAACGGTGCTACAGAAATGCAGACTTTTCTTTTTAACTGACTGTGGCTGTGAGGCAGACGTGGCGTGACACCAAGCACTTTGCATATCGCAATCTAAAGAGTGTAAGTGGATTCGGTCCTCAGTGAGAAAGGTGACAGTGAGTCAGCAGCCCGTTTCATACCATGCCCGATTACACAGGCTCCAGATTCACAATCACCTGTCCTGTGCTTTTGTTTAAAGACTGATTTTAACCCTGGCATCCTCCACACCATCTTCCCACCCCGCGCTCCCCTCCCCCCTGCACCCCTCTCCAATATGTTTGGCTACACATTGAGCCTTGGAAAAGCTGTGCTAACAACTAAGTTGGAAGCATTCCTTTACAACACACAGACAAACATGCTGACTGCAGAAATATTTCCACTCAGTGACTATGTACAGTTTCATGTAAAAAGAGACAGACAGTCAGGGCAAGACGCTGGGGGGTCCAGAGGAGGGATTTCCTGAGTAATTGGACTGATTTGCAGGAATTTACTTCAGTTCAAAGACAAACGAGGCAGCAGATGGCATTGATCTGCTTTGCCAAGAGGTCTCACTCGCTCCAGGTTTCTTGCACTGAAAGACTGCTCAGCAGTGTCCTTTCATCACATATCCGAAATGCCACAGAGTGCTGTGGGCGTCCTGGGTTACCAGGTGGCACATGATCAACAAGCATTCTGCAGTGCTGGGGGCTGACTTGTGAATTTATGAGGGCCCAAATGCAGCTTAATGAAGTGTTGATGATTCAGTATTTCTGCCACAGATTCTGTGATTGTTTTATCTCTCCGTCCGCCCCCCCCCCCCCCTCCCCACGCTGAAATTAAGGCAATGTGAGTCAAATTGGTCGAAGCCAGTAGCACCAGACAGATTGGTTGTGAATCAGCGACTTGTTTTACACCATGCTTGATTCAGTTTTCCTTTGACTTCAATGGAGTATTTATATAAAAACAATTCCCCCTGGGGAAGAAAGCCAGAACGGAAGGAAAATGGACGGGATTTTCCAGTCCCCCAGCCGGGTGTTTCTCGGGCGGAGCGCCAGCCGTTGGAGGCGGGATTCCCCACTCCTGCCGCTTGGCAATGGGATTTCCCATTGAAGACACCTCACGCCACCAGAAAACCCGCAGGCGAGGGTGCCATCCGGAAAAGAGAATCCCGACGGCCGGAGAATTCCGGGCAATTGGGCTGGATTCTCCCGTCCCGCCCGCCGCAAGGTCGCCACGGGCGCGCCACGTCCAATGGAGAGGTCCATTGACCTCAGGTGGGATTCTCCGGTCGCCGGGCGGAAATGGCCTCAGAATCCCGCCCTTTATCTTAACTTTAGATCTTCCCTATTTAGGAGTCAATTCAGGAAGCAATCCTTCACAGAAAGGTTAGCAAACACCTGGAATTCTCACATCCGATTTGCATCCTGGGTCTAATTATGATTTCCTGGACTGAGTTCAAGTGACGCCTGAAAAAGGGTCAAAGGGACTCAAAACATTAACTCTGTTTCTCTCTCCACAGATGCTGCCAGACCTGCTGAGTTTATCCAGCTTTTTCTGATTTTACTTCAATCGTTGTTTGTTAGATAAGGGTAATGAAGGGTATAGAGCAAAGTGGCGTAAATAAGGTTGAACCAAGTTCTGAGTCAATAGTGAAACAGATTCAAGGTGCTGAATGACCTCTTCCCTATTTTAAATTCCTAACCCAGGAGATTTGGAGTATAAATCTTGTTAAGGCTTTGATACATAATCTAAGCTGAACTTCAGTGCAGTACTGTACTGAGAGAGAGCTGCACTGTTGGAAGTGATTGCGTGTAGATAATGACCAACAAACTTCCTGTATCCTGGATCTTTGGATCTTGGATGTAAGTTGATGGATGTGCATCAGGACCCTGTGGAAATTCAGGAGCACACATATGGGCTGAAAATCCCCAGCAAGTTTAAACCTCTGTTTGGCTGATTTCCTCTTCTCGGAATCCCTCATGCGTGACCCTGACACCGAGCTTTGTGCTCGGAGATGTGGGTCATATATGTAAGACTTACGTGGATACTTAACTAGGAAATGTTACGTTGGTCACTGCCTGGTTTAACTCAGTGATAAGCTCTGATGAGCACCACACCCAATCCCCTCAATTACCCCACCCCGTCTCAACTAACCCCCACCATCCCATGACTTTCTGACCACCCACCCACTCGACCCAGCTATCACCCAACCCGACTAACTTCAACCATCTAACTACCCTATGACCACCCTATTACCCCTCTGCTCGTCTAACCCCTCTCCGAGAACCCTATTAACCCACGACTATCCCCCAGCGACCTGACTAACTCCAACCCGAATACCCACTCACCCTTCATCCATTCACACACTCCCTTATTCACTCTCATCCATTTACCCACTCACTCATTCACTCACTCATCCATTCACCCACTCACCCATTCAGTCAACCATCCTTTCAACCATTTACTCATTGATTCATTCACACATCCAGCTGGTTTGTGATGCAGAACAAGGCCAGCAGCGCGGATTCAATTCCCGTACCAGCTGAGAATTCTGAATTCTCCCTCTGTGTACCTGTACAGGCGCTGGAATGTGGCGACTCGGGGCTTTTCACAGTCACTTCATTGCAGTGTTAATGTAAGTCTACTTGTGACAATAAAAAGATTATTATTACGTCCATTCACCCACTCATCCATTCACTAACCCAATTACTTACTGAAAGACTTGAGACCTTTGAAAACGTACCTAAATATGGCGACCAAACTGTGGGTAAAAGTGGGCATGTCCTGTCTGTCTTCCCTGTGGATAGTTTTGTCTGTCTTCCCTGTGGATAGTTTTCCCTGTGGATGTCTGCACCTACCCATTGCTGGAGTAAAAAACCAGGCAAAAAAAAATCAAACAAAGGCTAGGTTGCAGAAACCTTCGTAAACAGTAACGTTGATTGAAAGATCAATATCTTTCACTGAGATCTTGTCTGTTCTCTAAGGTGGATATAAACATTGCCAAGGCACTATTCTTCGGACTAGGTGCCCTGGCCAATACAAATTCCTCAACCAACATCATTAAAACAGATCACGTGATCATTGTCACTTTGCTGTACTTGGGACCTTATTGCCATGTTCCCAACATTATAACAATCGATATATCAAAAAGTATTTAATCGGTTGTAAATCACTTTAGGTCATCCTGAGGAATCTTTCAGTCACTACAACCCTGATCTCAGGTCTTCACTTATTAAAAAACTCTTTCCCTCGCTGCTTTCATCCCAATACACTGACATTTCTGTTCTATGGCATTACATCCTCAGTACCCCCTGAATTTCATCTGTTTGTAAAGTATTCCTATGCATCTCTCTGTATAAGATTTGTAGCTATTATTTCCTGAACCGCACTGCCTTTTATTTCAAAATACTTTTCGACACAAATAGCAGCACGATGCAAGTTTTTCATTTTGTAAAAGGAAAAGTATTTGCTCGAACAACTTGTCCATGTAATAAGGCAAATAACGGTAAGATATCCCCCCACCCCGCCAAAATTCTTCCAACCAACCCAACACCCGGTCTGTCTGTATCTGACCAACTGCGTGCATCTTGGTTGGCTCATGAAAAATGAAAATGAAATGAAAATCGCTTATTGTCATGAGTAGGCTTCAATGAAGTTACTGTGAAAAGCCCCTAGTCGCCACATTCCGGTGCCTGTTCGGGGAGGCTGGTACGGGAATTGAACCGTGCTGCTTGGTCTGCTTTAAAAGTCAGCGATTTAGCCCAGTGAGCTAAACCAGCCCCAGTCCCAAATGAAGCCCCACGGTGTTTAAAATGCATCATGCATGTTTTAAAATGCATGAAAGCAGCGAGGGAAACAGAGGGGGTAACTGAGGCAAATTGTCAAATTAAACCAATTTCAAACCCTGGCCAGCTGTCCAATGTCGCTAAGCTGTGTTGTAAATTGCTTCAGACGTTATTGCTGCTGATGGGGAATGTTTCAGGGAAGTTATCCCCATTGCCCTGGCCAATGTGCTAGACTATCGTTATCCTGTATGTGGGCTCTTATTATGCACAAAGTGGCTGCAATGTTTGCCACATTACACCAGTGACTTCAAGTCGAATGTGCTTCATTGCCTGTGAAGTGCTCTTGGGTGTCCTGTGAAAAACCACCAACAAATCCAAAGCGACATTACTTTGCGATGGAGCACACATATGTTTGAGGCAGAGAGAGCACAGTAGGATTCACCACAGAGAAACATCTTAGTAAAATGTGCCGAGTCAATATATTGCCATCTGTATATCATTATCTAGCACATGTTGATCGCAACATATTAGCTGAAAGAACACAGATTGGATGCCAGATTGACTGGTGGTTTTACAGATTGAGGGATTGCGAAACATTCAGTCCACATTGACTTCATTTATCGCCAAGAAGTCTTCCGGTTCCACTGGCAGCAGGAAGCCTTGTGACCAGGAGGCCAAAAATCTGTTTTCCAATTTCGGGATGTACTGTTGGAATTTAGTTCTTGGAACTTTGATGAACAATGTTGGGAAGTCCTTTTGTGTACGTTAGCATCTCCTGCAAGTTCAATAAAATGCCATCTTGTTGGAGTTAAGTTCTGTCTTCAAATTAAGTTCCTCGGCAGTGAGAAATTCACTTTTACAACTGTGTTTAAGTAATGTGCACCTGGGAGGCTTCATTCTTTCCCCGATTTTGAGATCAGTAGAGATGCTGCTTGATGGAACCATCAATTCACCAGACACGTGTTTCCGATATGAATATAGGCTTTAATCGACTTACTACAGAGCCAGCCTGTTACCTGTTGATGAACTCTCAGTGAACTGCAGGCTGACTCAGGACAAGGGTATTTATACAGCAGCACTAGGGGGAGGAGTCATGGGCGGAGCAAAGGGTGGAGCCCTGTACAAGCTCCTGAGCATTCCGAGAGCTACTCACCCTAGTGGTCGGATAACGCTACTGCGCCTACAGAGATATAGTGTGAATTAACATGTTACATTCACCACATTCACCCCCTGCAAAAAAATCAAGTCCAGCAGGGGTGGTGGTCTACAAAGTCAGTCTGTCCAGTGGTCGACTTGTCCGCTGTGATCTGCGGAGCACCGGGGTTGCAGCCTCTTGCGGTGGCTGGATGGGTGTTGTGTGCTGGGGTACGATGGCAGACTCCAGGGAGGGTTGTATCCGAGCTTCATACTCTCCTGGTTCGACCGGGGACTGGGGGCGCTGGGGGCTGGCAGGCGCGGGTGCGCGGAACTGGTGGAGCGAGCTCGCGGGCTCGGGAGCGCGAGGGGGCGGCAGCATGGGGTGTAGGGTGAGAGGTCCTTCTGTGGGAGTAGAGGGGGCGCTGGATCTGGCGGGTGCCAGATCCCGGAGGGATACCGTGTCCTGACGGCCGTCAGGGAACTCGACGAATGCGTACTGGGGGTTGGAGTGGAGCAGTCGCACCTTTTCAACAAGGGGATCGGTTTTGTGCGCCCTGACGTGTTTCCTCAGAAGTACGAGGCCCGGTGTCCTCAGCCATGCCGGAAGTGAGACCCCCGTGGTAGTGCCCCGGGAAAAATGAAGAGCCTCTCGTGAGGGGTCTGATTGGTCACTGTGCACAAAAGGGACCTAATTGCGTGAGGTGCGTCTGGGAGGACTTCTTGCCACTGGGAGACTTGGAGCTTCCTAGACCGGAGGATCAGTAGGACGGTCTTCCAGACTGTCGCGTTCTCCCTCTCCACCTGCCCATTCCCCCTGGGGTTATAGCCGGTAGTCCTGCTCGAGGCAATGCCCTTGTTGAGCAGGTACTGACGCAGCTCGTCGCTCATGAAGGACCTCACCCAAGCAGGGTGAAGATGCTATGCAGGGCCCTATTGACTGTGTGGGAGGTCACGTCGGGGCACGGGGTAGCGAATGGGAAAAGGGAGAACCCGTCTACGACGTTTAAAAAGTAAACGTTCTTGTTTGTTGAGGGGAGTGGCCCTTTGAAATCAATCGCGAGGCGTTCAAAGGGCCTAGGAGCCTTGACCAGGTGGGCCCTGTCTGGTCTGTAAAAGTGCGGTTTGCACTCCGCACAGATCGGGCAGTCCCTGGTGACCGCTTTTACCTCCTCGTTGGAGAAAGGCAGGTTTCAGGCCCTGATGTAGTGGGCGAGCCGGGTGACCCTCGGGTGGCAGAGGTCATTGTGGATGACTTTCAATCGGTCAATCTGCGCGCTGGCGCATGACCCGCGGGATAGGGCATTCGGAGGCTCGTTGAGCTTCCCGGGTTGATACTTAATGTCGTAATTGTAGGTGGAGAGTTTGATCCTCTACCTCAGAATTTTGTTGTTTTTAGTTTTTCCCCTTTGCGAGTTGTCAAACATGAAGGCAACCGATCTTTGGTCGGTGATGAGGGTGAACCTCCTACCTGCGAGGTAGTGCCTCCAGTGATGGATAGCCTCCACAATAGCTTGTGCTTCTTTCTTGACTGAGGAGTGTCGGAGTTCTGAAGCGGAGAGGGTATGGGAGAAAAATGCGACTGGTCTCCCTGCCTGATTTAAAGTGGCTGCAAGAGCTACCTCTGAGGCGTCACTCTCTACCTGAAATGGAGTGGATTCATCCACCGCCCGCATGGCCGCTTTGGCAATGTCCTCCTTGATGCCGTCGAAGGCCTGGCGTGCCTCGGCTGACAGGGGAAATCGTGTGGCCCTAAAGAGTGGGCGGGCTTTGTCCGCATATTGAGGGACCCACTGGGCGTAGTAGGAAAAGAAACCCAAGCACCGTTGAGGGCCTTGGGGCAATGGGGGAGGGGGAGTTCTAAGAGCGTACGATCCGGGTCTGGACCCAGGACTCCGTTTTCCACGACATAGCCGAAGATGGCTAGTCTGGTTGTGCGGAAAACACATTTCTCCTTGTTATACGTGAAATTCAGTTTCTGTGCCGTCTGGAGAAAACGGTGGAGGTTGGCGTCGTGGTCCTGCTGGTCATAGCTGCAGATGGTGACATTGTCCAAGTACGGAAACGTGGCCCGCAGCCCGTACTAGTCCACCATTCGGTCCATTGCTTGTTGGAACACCGAGACCCCATTAGTGACGCCGAATGGGACCCGGAGGAAATGGAAGAGGCGGCCATCGGCCTCGAATGCCGTGTAGTGGCGGTCCTCCGGGTGGATTGGGAGCTGGTGGTATGCAGACTTTAGATCCACCGTGGAAAATAGCCGATATTGGGCGATCTGGTTTACCATGTCTGCAATCCTGGGGAGGGGATACGCGTCGAGGAGCGTAAATCTATTTATGGTCGACTGCCACCTGAGCTCTCCAGGGACTATTGCTGGCCTCTATAATCCCCTCACTGAGAAGCCTTCGGACCTCTGATCTGATAAATACCCTATCCTGCAGGCTATACCGCCTGCTACGAGTGGCTATGAGTTTACAGTCCTTTGTGAGACTGGCGAAGAGAGGAGGGGGGGGGATTTGCAGCGTAGTGAGGTTGCAGATAGTGAGTGGGGGCAGGGGCCCGCCGAAGCTGAGGGTGAGGCTCTTGAGGTTACATTGAAAGTCTAGGCCTAATAAGAGTGGTGTGCAGAGGTTGGGCAAAACGTAGAGTTTGAATTTTGAGTAGCTAGCGCCTCGGATTGTGAGTGTCGCGGCGGTGCGCCCCTGGATCTGGACCGAATGGGAGCCTGAAGCAAGCGAGATAGTTTGCTGCACGGGGAAAACGGGGAGCGAACAGCGTCTTACCAGGTCTGGATGTATGAAGCTCTCAGTGCTCCCGGAGTCGAAGAGGCATGGCAATTTGTACCCGTTGATTTGGACCTCTGCCATCGAATTTCGCAGATGCTTTGGGCGTGATTGGTCCAGAATGACTGCGCTGAGTTGCGGGTAGTCGGCGGCTCGATCAGCTGTGCTGGAGTGGCCCTGTGATGGCTGCCCTCTGAGTTCACAGTCGTATTCTTCCGATGAGTTGTCCGAGCGTGGAGATGCAGGTCGGGCCCGTGGATCGCACGTGGCGGGCAGCGAGGAAGATGGTGTCCAAGATGGCAGCCGCCATGAGTCACACGTGGCCGGCCGCGTGGTGGAGGTTTGCCAAGATGGCGGTCCCCATGGATCGCACATGGCGGGAGGGGGCGGAGTCGGGGCATAGGCCACAGCGTTTCGGGCCCCGCGGGCCTGCTGGTGTGGGGAGCGATTACTGCAAGTCGCTGGGGAGTTGGAAGTTGGTTCCCTTTTAGCGAGGCACACTTTTGCGTAATGGTCTTTCCTCCCGCAGCTGCTGCAGGTCGCATTGCGGGCCGGACAGTGCTGCCGCGGGTGCTGATTCTGGCCACAGAAATGGCAGGCTGGAGCAGCATAGTGGCTGTCTGGAGCAGCATAGTGGCTGGCTGGAGCAGCATAGTGGCTGGCTGGAGCAGCGTAGTGGCTGGCTGGGGCAGCATAGTGGCTGGCTGGGGCAGCATAGTGGCTGGCTGGGGCAGCATGGTGGCTGGCTGGGGCAGCATAGTGGCTGGCTGGGGCAGCATGGTGGCTGGGCGGCCGCGTAGCACAGGCCTGGGGGAGTCGCTGGTCGGGGGCCCATGATTGGGTCGCGGGGTCCGCAGGGAACGAGTTAAGGCTGCGGAAGGAGACCTCCATCGTGGTAGCAGCTTCCACAGTCGTTTCTAAGTCTGGGGCCCCCTTTTCCAGCAGTCGTTGGCGCACATAATTAGACCTGAGGCCCGCTACAAAAACATCGTGTACAGCAAGTTCTCTGTGTTCAGCCGCGGTAACCGCTTGATAATTACAGTCATTGGACAAATTATTGAGTTCCCTTAGAAATTCGGCGAGTGATCCTGTAGGCCGCTGGCGGCGAGTCGTGAACACATGGTGTGCGTAAACTTCGTTAATGGGCCTTACATATATCTTATCGAGTACCGCTGGCGCTGCAGTATATGAACCGGCCGAGTTTAGTTGCGTAGAGATTCTGTGGCTCACCCTCGCGTGCAGTAGACTTAACTTCTGTTCCTCTGTTGTTTCGGCTGTGCTCGTTTCTGCCAGGTAGGCCTTAAAGCACTGCAGCCAGTGGGAGAAGATTTCTTTAGCCTCTGCATCCTGCGGGTCGAGTTCCAGGCGTCCAGGCTTGAGGGCTGATTCCATGATCGATCTTGACTGTTCTTAAGTCGATGAAATTGATGGAACCATCAATTCACCAGACACGTGTTTCCGATATGAATATAGGCTTTAATCGACTTACTACAGAGCCAGCCTGTTACCCGTTGATGAACTCTCAGTGAACTGCAGGCTGACTCAGGACAAGGGTATTTATACAGCAGCACTAGGGGGAGGAGACGTGGGCGGAGCCAAGGGTGGAGCCCTGTACAAGCTCCTGAGCATTCCCAGAGCTACTCCCCCTAGTGGTCGGATAAAGCTACTGCGCTTACAAAGATATAGTGTGAATTAACATGTTACATTCACCACACTGCTTTTGCCTTCTTGGGGACCACTTCATAACTTCACTTCACTGGTAACTTCACTTCAAAAGCTGCACCAAGACAGGACAAGGGAGGGAGGAATGGCAGGGAAGGGTGGGAGGCTGGGCAGAGGAGGGAGGAATAATGGGGAAGAGTGGGAGGCTGGGTATGGGAGGGAGGACTAATGGGGAAGGGTGGAGTGGGTGCAGAGCAGGAGAGGGAGGAATAGCAGTGAAAGGTGGGAGGTTGGGCAAGGGAGGGAGGACTAACGGGGATAGGGGAGGGAGGACTAACTAATGGGGAAGGGCAGAGTGGAGACTGGGCAGGGGAGGGAGGACCAGCAGGGAAAGGTGGGAGGCTGTCCTGGGAAGGAAGGCAGACTGTGTGGGGCACATTACCACTGGAACCTGCTGAGTAATGGGGATGGTAGAAGGTGCTGGCAAACACACCATGCTGAAGCTCTCAAGGTTGTTGTGCAGTTCATAAAACCTCTCACGCATTCGAAACAGGGGCGTTCTCAGAAAGAGTCGGATGAGTTAATGTCTCAGTTTTTGGGGCTGAGTGAAAGGACACTCTATTAAGTATTAAGCCACTCCACAGAGAACTGAAACTCAGCTCCGCTCTTGTGGTTTTAATGCACAACAACCCAGCTGACAAGCTCCAGGCAACTTGTCCTTGCTACCAGCTCACATCCAGATGAGGGCCCATTGTAGATTGGTGTAGGACCAGCAGAAGCAATGACCTGAGCAGCAAGAGGCAGCAGGGCCTCAAGAAGCTCAAAAATCTAATGAACAGGGTCCTCTGCAATGTGAACATCGGCCCAACCATAGGCGTATCTCTTATCTACATATAAGTGACAGGTAATGCTCGAGATGCCCCCGGATGTGGTTGCTCACATTTACAAGCTTCTCCAAGGTGAGCTGTGACCACAAGGACTTGGGGGAAAATGCCTGCTGGTGGATTCCCACAATCATTGATGCAACTAATAACAAAATGGAACCCAGGAGACTTGCAAACAGTGAAATTAAATTATAAATATCCAAACCATAAACAATGGGTGGACACCGATCTGTTCTGTTCTGTGCTGTACTGTTCTATGTTCTATGTTCTACCTTCAATACTTCTTAATTTTCCTTATCCATCGCTATGACAGGTGACATCTGTAGCTGAGGAAGAGTTAGCCTGCAACCCTCTATGCCCTGATGTCCTTGAGGACTTTGACGGGCATCCTATGGTGCCCCTTGGCCTAGAGGGCACAGGCTGCCCAAGGATTTCCTGCTCGGTTCAGGGTCACTGGCAGAGGGAAGGTGCAGCTGCAGGGTACTCTCGGATTGTCCTGGGATAAAGTCCACGGGGTGCCTAGCTGGGGGTGGGGGGGGTGGGTGGGTGGGTGGGGGGGGGGGGTGGGAGGGGTGGGGGGGTGGGGGGGGTGGGGGGGTGGGGGGGTGGAGGGGGGTGGGGGGGGTGGGGGGGGTGGGGGGGGTTACTGGTATAGGGTGGATACGTTAGGCTTGAGTAGGGTGATCATTGCTCGGCACAACATTGAGGGCCGAAGGGCCTGTTCTGTGCTGTACTGTTCTATGTTCTATGTTCTAACTGATGTGAGATTGAGAGCATCAAGTGCTGGAACACATTCAGTGCAGATGTATCAGCTGGTTGTGTGTGTGAGACACCCCCTTGGACTTTCATACTTCACTGGCCTGAGGTGCTTATGAGAGTGTCAGTGAGCTGTGAGCAGAGAGTACACATACCTTGGTGGAGCACAGCAGATTTTTCATCCTTCTCCAAAATTGCCGGGTGTCTCTGCACTGGACACCATGGGCACTAACCTCTGCTGAGACCTCCGTCCAGGTCACTATGGTCAGGACACAAGATGAGGAGGTTATGCTTCAGTTATGCAGGGCATTAGTGAGACCACATGTGGAGTACTGAATACAGTACAGCTTTCCTTATTTGAGTGGTCCCTGCCCTTGAGAGGCCAAGGCCAAAAAAAAACAGAATCCCGTTTGATAGCAAGGTCATTCTCAGTGCTGCAGGCTATACGCGCCCAAAACGGGACTCTTTATTGGGCGTTAAATCGCACCCATATGATCTTGACAGAACTTGACGAGGTGTGTGTGTGTGAAGGGTGTTTCCCGCTACGGGGAGATCTAGAACAAGGAGTTGCCCATTTAAAACAGGGGACAGGGAAAAAATGTTTTCTCTCAGAGGGTTGTTAGACTTTGGAATTCTCTCCCTCCAACAGTGGCTGAGGCAGAGACTTTGAACATCTTTAAGGTGGAAGTTGATAGATTCTTGATAAGCAAGGAGGTGAAAGGTTATCGAGGGTAGGCAGGAATGGGAAGTTCAGGTTAAGATGAGGTCAACCCTGATCTTATTGAACGGCCGAACAGGTTCAAGGGGCCGAGTGGCCTACTCCTGCTCCTAAGTCGCATGTTCTGACGTACCCCAGGGAAACAGCGCCTCCCACTTTTCCTGGAGGCAAATCTGCAGGGAGCGACTGCTGAATCGTTTGCTGTCTTCTCTCCAACATATTTGCTCACACAAAAGATTCCGATCTCCCGGCCCGCAGTGAGTGTCCTGGCTGTCCGCTGACCTGCCACCAAATTTACATTTCAGAGCGGAACATTCTGCCCTGAGTCTAGATTAAGAGCTTTGTCAAAAGGAGTTCCTCCTGTTCCACAAACTCAGTTACTGCTTTGTAGACTTCATGGGCGAGATTATCCCGTCCGCCAGCTGAGTTTTCCTGGGTGACGTGCCCTCGCCGGCAGCGGGATTCGCCGTTCCCGCCACCTGCCAATGGGATTTCCCATTGTGGCCACCCCACACCTCCGGGAATCCTGCCGGCGGAGAATCCCGCAGCATGCGTTTCGATACAATCGCATTCAGCAGAATTAGTGAGAAATTCAGAGGCCAACTCTGATACTTTCCTGTTTCCTGGCTCCTCAGTGAGCTCTTCCAGGGTAAAATAAACGCTGCCATTGCTTGTCACCACCTCCTCTTTCCAAATAAGAACCTTTTCCTCAGGCCATGTTCAACTGGTTTATCTAGAACCCGGAGTTACCTGTGTTGCCCCTGCGTGAGGCTTTCCCCTCTGGTAGCCTCACATTCTTCCAAACGGCGACACAAACTTCACATCATCTCACTGACATTCCGGAAGGTGCCAGTAACAGATCCTTGGAATTTTCTTCAATCAATGTTATGTTTAGTCCCAACTGTAGATTTGGACTTGTATCCAAGCCGACCATTTGATGACAACTTTTAGTCAGGGCAAAGTTCACATGGGACTGTGACAGAAAGGGGATTTGGGTCTTTGTTGTTCATCATCAATGCTACAGGTGGGTGGATTGTGGTAGCATTGTGGTTAGCATCAATGCTTCACAGCTCCAGGGTCCCAGGTTCGATTCCGTCTTGGGTAACTGTCTGTGCGGAGTCTGCATATCCTCCCCGTGTGTGCGTGGGTTTCCTCCGGGTGCTCCGGTTTCATCCCACAGTCCAAAGATGTGCAGGTTAGGTGGATTGGCCATGCTAAATTGCCCTTAGTGTCCAAAATTGCCCTTAGTGTTGGGTGGGGTTACTGGGTTATGGGGATAGGGTGGAGGTGTTGACCTTGGGTAGGGTGCTCTTTCCAAGAGCCGGTGCAGACTCGATGGGCCGAATGGCCTCCTTCTGCACTGTAAATTCTACAATAATCTATGATAATGGAAGAGTTTATAACAGTCAGGTATAAAACAGGCATATTGACAGGTTGGCTAGCAGGTCCTTACTGTCCAAGGCCCCAAACACTCCTTCCCGGCTTTCAATTTAGCCGACTGCATTTGGAGCTCACAGTATTGTGATTGGGGAGACCAAATGCGGACTGAGTTGCCGCTTGGAGGGCCGCCTTTTCTCAGTTCGCACGCATGGCTCCGACCTCCCTGTCGCTGCCATCTCAACTCACCATCTTGCTCTCAGGCTCCCATTTCTGCCCTCGGCCTACTGCAATGTTCCAGTGAAGCCCAAAGCAAGCTGGAAAAGCAGCACCTCACCTTCCAATTACCCACTTTACAGCCTTCTGAACTCAACGCTGCGCTCAACAGTTTCCGACCATGAAATCTGTCCTCCATTTTGAATACATTTCACCCAATTGCTGTTCTCGTATTTTCGCTCTCAGACAGCGCTCGCCTTCATTCTGCTATTAACACACTTACCTGTTTTCCATTCACACAATGCTGACCTTTAATCTACTATTCACACCTACTCCAGTCTTTAATATTATCATTGCCACGCTATTGTGTTCCATGACATCTTTGTCATATAATCACCCCACCTTCTAAACTATCCCTGGCCTTCTTGTTCATTAAACCTGCCCCTCCCCCTTTTTCCAACTGGACAAAACCCATTGCATCCTTACTTCTCTTCAGTTCCGAACAAGAGTCATATTGGACTCGAAACATTAATTGCCTTTCTCTTTCCACAGACGCCGTCAGAGCGGCTGGGTTTTTCTGACACTTTCTGCATTTGTTTGAGTGTATGACAGGCTGGGTGTATAAGGACAGGGTGTAACAGGCAGGTGTCTATCACGCAGGTGATAACAGGCAGGTTGTATAATAGGCGGGTTGTTTAACAAGACTGTATAGCGGGCAGCCCGTGTTGATGAATAGCGGGAGAGGCCAAAAACAAGAACCGCGCAGGCGCCAAACAGTTTGTGATGCGATCGGCCCGCTCCCGTAGGCAAAATCATGATCTCGATGGCAAGAAATCAATTATCACCATTTATGCTCCATTTCTATTCAATTAACTAGAGCCACTATATATCCACTGGCCTCCCGACATTCAGTGGCTTCCCCGGCAAGTGCTCACATTGGCGCTGATTAGTACTCCTTTTGAAAAACATGAACCTGGTGGAAGGGCTTCTGTGGGGAGCTGAGGAGGTGAGTAGCCATCTTTGCTGACAGGCAAAGAGCCGGGGTGGGGGGGGTGGGGGGGTGCTGACAGGCAAAGAGCCGGGGTGGGGGGGGGGGGGCACTGGGCGTGCTCCACAGTGCTCGGTGGGGGGGTGGGGGACATCTGTAGGAGTGGACCACCATGGGAGGGTGGGGGGGGGGGGGGGGGGGGGGGTGCAAGCGAGGGGCAATTTCTCGCAGCACCACCATGCCAACCCCTGGATCGTGTGTACCCGTTCCTGGGGCAACTCTCGTCCCTGCCCGTCTGTCCCACGGATCACCCATAACCCCAACCGACTGCCGAGGTTCTGGTCAGGCGGCTGAAGGCTATTACTGATAGGAAATTGGCAATCGTGAACACTTCACACAACCCAAGTGGACGTCTGTGGGTGGCTGGGCCATGTAGCATATGGTAGTCATTACCTAGCTTCCCAATCACACCTTGATGCATGGACACTTTGCCTGAACACTGCGGGAGGCAACACCACATACGCAATAGCCAACATCCGAACACCGAGGAGGTGGAACACAGCTCCAGGGACATGTCCACGGCTAGAGGGTGGGGAAGATGCCTAGAGATGGACCAAGGGTTCGGAGGACAGTCCTCATTGCGGAAGAAAGTGACAGGCATCATACTAGTTGTGCACAAAGGTATTTATCGTGTTTGACAATTTCCCACCCTCCCAATGGTGCTTCCCCATCTCCCACCCCCACCCTCAGCCCCCTCAGCCCCTACCTACTCCCCTACCCCTTCCACCGGTGCCGCCAGTGATCCTCAAGGTGCCTGGCCCTCCTAGTTCTACCACCACGTCTCGGTGCTTCCCCAGATGTGGAGGTGGCCAGCTGTTTACCTCGTCCCATGGCCCCTAATGCCCCTGGCGGGCGTCCTCTGGGGGCTCTGAGGCTGGAGGGCCCCGGCTCACGTCAGCGGCACATATCCGAGTTGGCACCCAGCGCCCCCTCCTCTCGGGCGATGCCCATAAGGCCATGGGGTTCACCTTGGAACAGGGGGGCAGCTGGTTCGTAAACCCGGCTGCCAGTGCATCATCTGGCTGTGTCAGCGCTGGCAGTTCCCCAATGCTCTGCACCATGGTGTTGACACCCTCGACAATGCTCCTCAGTGACTAGGCCATGCTCTGCAGCCCCTCGGCAATACCCTCCTGTGACTGAGACAGGCTCCGCAGCCCCTCGGCATTGCCCACCTCTCACTGAGACAGGCTCTGCAGCCCCTCGGCAATACCCTCCTGTGACTGAGACAGGCTCCGCAGCCCCTCGGCATTGCCCACCTCTCACAGACAGGCTCTGCAGCCCCTCGGCATTGCCCACCTCTCACAGACAGGCTCTGCAGCCCCTCGGCATTGCCCACCTCTCACTGAGACAGGCTCTGCAGCCCCTCGGCATTGCCCACCTCTCACTGAGACAGGCTCTGCAGCCCCTCAGCATTGCCCACCTCTCACAGACAGGCTCTGCAGCCCCTCGGCATTGCCCACCTCTCACTGAGACAGGCTCCGCAGCCCCTCGGCATTGCCCACCTCTCACAGACAGGCTCTGCAGCCCCTCGGCATTGCCCACCTCTCACTGAGACAGGCTCCGCAGCCCCTTGGCATTGCCCACCTGTGACTGAGACAGGCTCTGCAGCCCCTCGGCAATATCCACCTGTCACTGAGACAGGCTCCGCAGCCCCTCGGCATTGCCCACCTCTCACTGAGACAGGCTCCGCAGCCCCTTGGCATTGCCCACCTCTCACTGAGACAGGCTCCGCAGCCCCTCGGCATTGCCCACCTCTCACTAAGCCCGGCTCCGCAGCCCCCCGGCATTGCCCACCTCTCACTGAGACAGGCTCCGCAGCCCCTTGGCATTGCCCACCTCTCACTGAGCCCGGCTCCGCAGCCCCTCGGCATTGCCCACCTCTCACTGAGACAGGCTCCGCAGCCCCTCGGCATTGCCCACCTCTCACTGAGATAGGCTCCGCAGCCCCTCGGCATTGCCCACCTCTCACTGAGACAGGCTCCGCAGCCCCTCGGCATTGCCCACCTCTCACTGAGATAGGCTCCGCAGCCCCTCGGCATTGCCCACCTCTCACTGAGACAGGCTCCGCAGCCCCTCAGCATTGCCCACCTCTCACTGAGACAGGCTCCGCAGCCCCTCGGCATTGCCCACCTCTCACTGAGACAGGCTCCGCAGCCCCTCGGCATTGCCCACCTCTCACTGAGATAGGCTCCGCAGCCCCTCGGCATTGCCCACCTCTCACTGAGCCCGGCTCCGCAGCCCCTCGGCATTGCCCACCTCTCACTGAGACAGGCTCCGCAGCCCCTCGGCATTGCCCACCTCTCACTGAGATAGGCTCCGCAGCCCCTCGGCATTGCCCACCTCTCACTGAGACAGGCTCCGCAGCCCCTCGGCATTGCCCACCTCTCACTGAGACAGGCTCCGCAGCCCCTCGGCATTGCCCACCTCTCACTGAGACAGGCTCCGCAGCCTCTCGGCATTGCCCACTGTGACTGAGACAGGCTCCGCATCGCCTCGTCCATGCACATTTTAGAGCAGGACATGTCCCGCAGAACCTCATCAAGCTCGGCCTGGTACTGGGTGACATCCCCCAGCGAGTTGGACATTCTGTCGAGACCCCAGCCATGGTGCCAATGTCGTGCACCAGGGTCTCCACTGCTGTCGCCACCCTAGCAGTCTTGGCCTCGGTGCCACGTATGGCCAGTGACGTCTCCTGTGCCCGTAGTCTCTGGGACTCCTCCAATTGGCTATGGACCTGTTGGAGTGTCGCTGACATCGCCCTCTGAATGGCCCGGCCGCTCCCTGTCATCTCCATCAGCTCCGGGTAACCCATTTCCACAGGTTCAGGTTGGGACCCAGCTGGGTCCTGGGATCCCGAATCCCTCCACCTGCTGTCTCGCCTGGGGGTTCCTGCCTCCACCCGATGTACATCAGCAGCAGTGTGGTGCTCACCAGCTGGTGCACCAGGAGCCTGACCACTCGCATTTACCACCGAGGTGTGTGTATCTGCACTGGGGGAGGGTGGGGATGAAAGCTTGCCGTGACTATTATGGTGGCATTCTTGGAGCTCTCCTCTGAGGTGGTCTCCTGGGAGGCTGGAGAAGGTGCTGCCCGGGATGGGCCGGTGCCGTCGGCTGGAGGATGTTTGGGAGAATGAACATGTGGTCAGTGGGAGGGATGGGTCAGTCAGTAAAGCAATAACAACTTAGATTTGACAAGTTCTCCGGGTGGTGTCCTGTGGTTCCTCACCTCTGCGGCGTCCGCCAGCCTCCGCGTTGGTGACCGCTCTGTCCTCGGCCACACTGGTCACCTCCAGGGCCCACTATTTGAAGGTGTGAGGATTCTTATGTTCGGCAAGCCAAAGGCAGTCTGGGCCCTCTCCCGGCGATTGTGGGAGAGCTTTAACTGAGGAGACACAGAGAGGACATTGTTACCCACAGGCGTGGTTCACAGTGGTGGGAGGGGAGAATGTGAAGGAGGGGTTGGGGGGGTTAAAGGGGAAGCCATGGAGGAAGGGTTGGGGTGTTGAGAGAGGGGTAGATGCTCCAGTGGGGGGTTGGCTTAGTGTCTACTCACGTGCTGCCCAGTTTAGGTCATTGACCTTCTTCCTACAATGGAGGCCAGTCCTCCTGGTCACACTCCTGGCACTCACAGCCGCTGCCACCCCATCCCAGGCAGCACTGGCTGCCCTATGACAAACCCTCCTGGACCCTCGGGGGAACAGGACATCCCTCCTGGCCTTTATAGCATCTAGCAGCCTCACCAGGTCAGCGTCCCTGAATCTTGGTGCTGATCTCCTCGGCGCCATTGTTGTGAGCTGGCTGGGGTTTGGCTCCTTAAGTGCGGCTTGGCGTTGTTAGTGGGGGACTGGCGAGCGCGATGCCGGTGAATCAGCTGTCAAGTCTTGGTTTGTGGCGAGAAGGCCGTAGGCCTTGTTGAGTTGGACCAATTAACGTTGAATAGCGTTCCTGGCCTTGCTGGGCTGAGCGCTGGGAAGTTTGAGGAAATCCCTGCTTGCTACAACACTTAGGGCTGGATTGTCCGCCCCGCCTGCCGCAAGATCGCCGTGGGCGAGACATGGAAAATGGAAAGGTCCATTGACCTCGGGCAGGATTCTCCGGTCATCGGGGGGCCTCGGATGGAGAATCCAGCCTTAAAAATCTTTCCATAGAATCGCGCCTAACGTGTAATTCCTGCGAGGCACGATCTAGATTGCAATCCACCCACATTTGGGATTTTATTGGGAGTGTGAACTGCGTCCTGAATGAGATGTAAAAGACCTGAAAATGCCAGCTGGTCCCGTAGCTCAGAGATTGGGGCACCCTTTTCAAAAGGTGCCCCGAACTAACGAGCTCCCCAGTCACACCCCCCCCCCCCCTTCTCACCAGCAAAGACCAATACCTTTTCACTGGCAAAGACTCCCCCAATCGCCAGCAACAGGCTGGAGTGCCAGAAGTGGTGTGACCAGGCTGATTCAACAGGCTACCCCCAATCACCAGTACTAATACCCCATCCTCTCAGGTGAACGACACCCCACTATGGTGGCTCCAAACATCCCACCACCTTAATGCCCCACCTTCAGGCAACACCCCCATAATGACCCACCCCTTCAGGTCCTACCTCTTGGCAGTGCCAACTGGCAGTGCCAACCTGAAAGGGTGCCGGGGACATCCCGGAGTACCCCACTGCCTTGTGCCTGAGCTCATGGGTGCTACAAGGGTCTCCAAGCACCCGGCACGATCATCATATCTGGGGCAGAATTCCACGGCCTCCCAGCATGTATCTTGGCCGCCAGAGGCGTCACGCCATTCACTGGCGATGAATTCTCTGCTCCCGAAGCTGTCAATGGGAGTTTTCATTGAAGCTGCCCCACGTTGCCGGGAAACCTGTGTACAGGGATGCGCTGCTGGCAGTACCAGTGAATCCCGCTGCCAGCGAATGGCGTGCCGCTGAGAAACACATGGGTGGGGGTAGAATTGAAGGGCCTTGAGCTTCGGAAACTGTTTGGCGGGTGGTGAAAATCTTGTTTTGGGCATCTCCCGGAATTCTCCCGATATAGCGGGATTTGCGCCAGGCACGAGCTGCCAAAGATTCACCCCCACTATGTTTAATGCCTGTGAGTCTTTTTTGGAACATTTCTTTCTCCTTAATTCAGGCTGAGTGTAAATTCCAAAGCTGATTACACAATGAAACTGATCAAATTGCAATCCGTTTCAGACAATGGGAATTTCCAGTACTCAACCCAGCAGGGCTTGTATGAGTTACTGACGACAGGTCCTGTACGTCTTTGACACTCTCTTGTCCTTGGTCAACTGACTCAGCTATGGGTGCAGAAACAACTCTTGAACTTCACCCCATGCTCATTCTTCATGTTTGAGCCTTTATTGCGAGAGTCAGTTTCGCAAGGCATTTAAACCGAGACCAGCCCTGACTGACAAGCTGGGTGTTTGGAACGGCACTAGTTTTCCTCAGTGAAGTTGCGGTTCAAGCTTCTGTTCAAACCCATCAACATAAAATCCTCAATCAACCAGAGCACAAGAGACAGGAGCAGGGGTGGACCTTGAAGTCATTGCTGTCCAGAAATCTATCAATTTCTGTCTTGAACACATTCAATGATTGAGCTTTCACAGACCCCCTGGGTTAGGAGAATCCCTCAAGATTCACCACCCACTCAGTGAAGAAATTCCTCCTCGCCTCACTCTTAAACGGCCTGTCCCTCATTCCGAGACCGTGTCCCTGGTTCTAGCCAGGGGAAAACATCCACATCCATCCTGTCACGCCCTGTAAGAATTTCGTAAGGTTCAACAAAATCACCTCTCATTCTTCGAAAGTCTGGAGAAAGCAGGGCCGTGAAGACAATCCCACCATCCCAGAGATGCATCTGGTGAACATCTGCTGCACTGCCTCTCTGGCAAGTACATCCTTCCTTAGATAAGGAGACCAAAACTGTCCACAATATTCCGGGTGAAGTTGGACAACGTTTATTTTATTTTCTTGCATTCAAAAATGATTTATGCATTTAAGAGTCATTTCCTGAGCCACAGAAATAAGTGTTTTGTTGAACAGGGTGTCGAGTGAAACACTATGTAACCTGATTTTTAATAACTGAAAATGTTTTTAAGTAATTGTACAGAACTAATAAATAGTTTAATGGTGTACAGTAGTCAAATTCTTAGTAAAGTAAATACTTTTAAATATTTAAATGTTTTAGTGTCATCTTTTAGTATCCTTACTAATAGCTCCAGGGACCCGGCATTGGGTGACTGTGTGGAGTCTGTACTTTCTCCCCGTGTCTCCATGGGTTTCCTCCGGGTGCTCCAGTTTCCTCCCACAGTCCAAAGATGTGCAGGTTAGGTGGGATTACAGGGAGACAGCAGGGTGCAGACTCGATGGGCCAAATGGGCTGGTTTAGCTCACTGGGCTAAATCGTTGGCTTTTAAAGCAGACCAAGCAGGCCAGCAGCACGGTTCGATTCCCGTACCAGCCTCCCCGGACAGGCACCGGAATGTGGCGACTAGGGGCTTTTCACAGTAACTTCATTGAAGCCTACTCGTGACAATAAGCGATTTTCATTTCATTTAATTTCAAATGGCTTCCTTGTGCACTGTCGGGATTCTATCTAAAAACATCAGCTTGCTCTGAAAAGCTTCCTCATACGGTGGCATTGCCAGTTTTGTGGGCATGCTTTTTTGAATCAGTGTTAAAAAGTGTGGAAACTCAATTTGGGTTAACATTAATTTGAACTTGAAATTCCTTGATTTTATACACTAGTTTGGGTGATCGTGGATGAAGGTCATTACTGTCTGTGGGAACTTGCTTTTCCCAAGATGGCCGCCCCATTTCTGACATCACATCAATAACTACACTTCAGAAAGTACTTGCTTTACTGGGTGTAAAACATTTTAGCAGTCCTGCTGTCACAAAAGGCCCTATAAATGTCTCCGATTCACTTACATAATCCACAATCTCCCTGATCTGAGTATTGCAGTAATGCAAAAGACCCAGACTTACGCTCATAAAATACCGATAGTGCAGAAGGAAGCCAATTGGCCCATCGAGTCTGCACCGACCTAGGCCCACTACCCCACCCATCGCCATGACCTCACCTAACCGTTGGACACCAAGAGGCAATTTAGCATGGCCAATCCATCTTACCTGCACGTCTTTGGACACTAAGAGGCAATTTAGCATGGCCGGTCCATCTTACCTGCACATCTTTGGACACCAAGAGGCAATTTAGCATGGCCTATCCACCAAACTTTCACATCTTTGGATTGTGGGGCGAAACCGGAGCACCCGGAGGAAATCCACGCACACACGTGGAGGCCGTGCAGACTCCGCACAGACAGTCACCCAAGGTGGGAATTGAACCCGGGTCCATGGCGCTGTGAGGCGGCAGTGCCACCGTGTTGTCTCAGGCCGCCCAGACATGGAACCATCCCAGTGTGATTCGGGAATAAGCAGAAGAAAACGTGGAGGGAGAGAGAGAGATGAGCAACAGAGTGTGTGCATCTTTCCTCACATCCCAAACGCCAGATCACCCCTGTTGATTTCCACAGATTTCTACCACGTCCTTTTAGCAAACTGCGCTAGTTATTTTCTTTCATTTGGTATGTTGATGGTTTTGGAATATGGGAAATTGGCGACACTTGAACCAATCATTTTACTGGTGTGTGATACTTTCGTCATATTACTGCCCCTGCCAATCCAGTGAAAAATTATTGGCAGGTAACCATTGTCAGCTACCGAGCAATTAGATCTAAATTCGGAAATGAAAGTGGCACCGGTTTGTCTCGGGTGTTGTTCTAAGGGCCCTGCACAAATGACCAGCGAGGGCCTTAATAAGTGAGGAAGGCTGCCTGCCTGTCTGTGTTTTATTTAACTAGTTGCTAGGATGGCTGTATTCCAATCCCTGAGCTGGTGTCTCCCAAGCATCCCTCGACCGACTGATAACAGCTTCACACGCCACTAGAGTGACTGTTGATTGGCGCGAGTGGCATCAAAGATATAAAATTTCCCATTATGACTCCATCAACGACCCAATCGGAAGGAAATTAGCAACACAGTTCGAATAAAGAATTTAAAAGAAGTCTGCAAAAAAAAAAAACCGGCATGAGTCAGAATCTAAACGAAAACAAATGTTGAGCAGACACTTACAGCAGGAGCAGCGATTGTGAAACCATATTCTGGGAACAGGTCAATGGATAGGAAAGAAACTGAACTAAAATGATTCCAGCAGAAACGTACCGATATTTCTGAGAATGATATGTGATGCATGGAATGCAGAATTTCAGCCACGTTCCATTTGCTGTGGACCCACTGGTACCTTTAAAAAAAGTTAATGTAAAGTTTAGATTCAACTTAAAACCCTCTTGCCAAATGCAGGGGTAATAGTGGGAGTAATGTGGAGGGAATGTTCATAATAATCTTTAATAGTGTCACAGGTGTCTTGTTATGCTCTAGGCGTAGCATAAGCGGCTTCCTTGTGGTTCACTTGACAAAGGAAGGATCAGACGTGGAGAAAACTTCAACACGTTTATTAAACTATTTACACTTCTTTTACTCGGGTTCGACACTACTGCTAATCCTACTATAGCTACCCAGACTGACGAACCAGTCTGCTACAATCCACGTGGTGGGAGTGATATTGAATCAACCCTGTGTCTGTACTCACTGACTGTCTCCCACTGGAAAGAGGAAGATCATGCGTGTGGTGTCCTTTATATATGGGTTGGTATAATGCCCTCCTGTGGTCGTGTCACCTCTGTGTGTATCGTGAATACCCATTGGTCGTGGGCCTCACGGTAGCATGGTGGTTAGCATCAATGCTTCACAGCTCCAGGGTCCCAGGTTCGATTCCCGGCTGGGTCACTGTCTGTGTGGAGTCTGCACGTCCTCCCCGTGTGTGCGTGGGTTTCCTCCGGGTGCTCCGGTTTCCTCCCACAGTCCAAAGATGTGCGGGTTAGGTGGATTGGCCATGCTAAATTGCCCGTAGTGTAAGGTTAATGGGGGGATTGTTGGGTTACGGGTATACGGGTTACGTGGGTTTAAGTAGGGTGATCATTGCTCGGCACAACATCGAGGGCCGAAGGGCCTGTTCTGTGCTGTACTGTTCTATGTTCTATGTTCTATGTTCTATGTGTCCTATCTAACTGTTCTATTGGTTGAGTGCCTGTGTGTCATGTCTCTGGTGCTCCCTCTAGTGTCTAGCTAGTCTACATGTATTTACATTAACCCCTTGTGTATTTACAGTGATGCACATCACCACAACAAGTAGATTACATTAACACTGCAATTAAGTTACTGTAAAAAGCCCCTAGTCGCCACACTTCGGCGCCTGTTCAGGTACACTGAAGGAGAAAATTCATAATGTCCAATTCTCCTCACTAATAATAATAAGAATAATCTTCATTAGTGTCACAAGTAGGCTTACATTAACACTGCAATGAAGTTACTGTGAAAATCCCCTAACTGTGTTCATACAAAGGGCATGTTGCCCATGCTGAGGTGTAATGGTCGGGGTGGTCAAGGTAGGGCGAACACTGGGAATAATACTGGGGGTAATAGGCAGCTCTGAGGGTACGGAAATCATCACAGGGAGATAGTGTTGAAAATTCTGGCGATAAAGCCTGTTTATATTGAAGGATAAGGAGGACGTCAGTGATGACATGTGAGAGCAAGTCACACGAAAGGTGGCTCCAGCCAGGGTCTTTGTTTTTTGATCCCTTTTGCCCGTTTTCTGAGGGATATTTGTGTCCAACCCCAGTTGGCTGATCGAGGGAACATTTACTCGATGGAGTTATGTCGAAAGGTTGATTCTAATCAACGAAAGGGTCTGTTTGTTGGTGGGGAAAGTCTAACCTGATCAGGCGGTCATTACGTGATGGTAGCAGACACATTAGAGGGGAAGGCGGTGGTGTTAGTGAATGTATACGCCCCGAATTGGCACGATGGAACATTTTTAAGGCCGCAATACCAGATTTAGATACGCACCAACTGATTTTAGGGAGGGGAATTTCAACTGTGTGCCTGACCCGAAAATGGGTTGTTCCAGGCCAAAGTTGCTGACTCCTTCAGGGATGGCGAGGGTGTTGGCTGCATTCATGGCAGAGACAAGATGTGCAGACCCCTGGCAGTTTATACACCCTGGGGGTAAGGCGTTCTCGTTTTTTTCCCCCGGGTTACAAAGTGTACTCGAGGGTAGACTTCTTTGTCATGGGTAGGACTCTTCTCCTCAGGGTGAAAAAGGCAGAATATTCGGCGGTGGTTATTTCTGACCACGCTCCACACCTGGAGATTGGATATAGGGTTTTTTTAAATAAATTTAGATTACCCAATTATTTTTTCCAATTAAGGGGCAATTTAGTGCAGCCAATCCACCTACTCTGCACATTTTTGGGTTGTGGGGGCGAAACCCACGCAGGCACGGGGAGAATGTGCAAACTCCACACGGACAGTGACCCAGAGCTGGGATCGAACCTGGGACCTCAGCGCCGTGAGGCGGTTGTGCTAACCACTAGGCCACCGTGCTGCCCTGGATATAGTGTTTTTATCAGATATTGGGTTCTGTGCGAATGCCTCTAAAGCTATAAATGAATATGTGGAGTTTAACGAGAATCGAACAGACTCGCCTTCTACCCTGTGGGAGGCGTCTAAGGTGATTAGAGGGGAGATCATATCGTACAAGGTGCACATGAATGGGGAAGTCAAGAAGGAGCATTAGAGGTTCACAGAATTTACAGAGCAGAATGAGGCTCTTTGGCCCATCGCATCTGTACCGGCCCTTGGAAAGAGCACCCTAATTAAGCCCATGCCTCCACCCTATCTCCGTAACCCAGTAGCCCCACCTAACCTTTTGGACACTAAGGGGCAAATTAGCATGGCCAATCCACCTAACCTGCACATCTTTGGACTGTGGGAGGAAACCGGAGCACCCGGAGGAAACCCACGCGCACACGTAGAGAACGTGCCCAGACACACACACGTGGAAGTGAAACCTCCACACTGTCACCTGAAACCAGAATTGAACCCTAGTTCTTGGAGCTGTGAGGCAGCAGTGGAGTGGATAACCAGGTTAGTGGATAAGATCCAGTGGATGAGTGGTTATGCGAGCGACCCAACTCCGGAACTATTGGCATGTAGGAAAAATCTCGAAATGCATTTTAACCTCCTGTCTATGGACAGGCCAGTGTCTCAGCTGAGGCATTTGAAGGGGGTGTGTATGAGTATAGAGAGAAAGCCAGCCGTCGGCACCAAGGTCGCAGGTTCGATCCCGGGAGAAGGTCAGAGGCTCTTGTGAAGGGGGTGGTGTATGAGTATGGGGAGAAGGTCAGAGTCTCTTGTGAAGGGGGTGGTGTATGAGTATGGGGAGAAGGTCAGAGTCTCTTGTGATGGGGGTGGTGTATGAGTATGGGGAGGGGGGTCAGAGTCTCTTGTGAAGGGGGTGGTGTATGAGTATGGGGAGAAGGTCAGAGTCTCTTGTGATGGGGGTGGTGTATGAGTATGGGGAGGGGGGTCAGAGTCTCTTGTGAAGGGGGTGGTGTATGAGTATGGGGAGAAGGTCAGAGTCTCTTGTGAAGGGGGTGGTGTATGAGTATGGGGAGGAGGTCAGTGTCTCTTGTGAAGGGGGTGGTGTATGAGTATGGGGAGGGGGTCAGAGTCTCTTGTGAAGAGGGTGGTGTGTGAGTATGGGGAGAATGTCAGAGTCTCTTGTGAATGGGGTGGTGTATGAGTATGGGGAGAAGGTCAGTGTCTCTTGTGAAGGGGGTGGTGTATGAGTATGGGGAGGGGGTCAGTGTCTCTTGTGAATGGGGTGGTGTGTGAGTATGGGGAGGGGGTCAGAGTCTCTTGTGAAGGGGGTGGTGTATGAGTATGGGGAGGGGGTCAGAGTCTCTTGACTAAGGTTAGGGGGGGGAGGGGGCTGTTGGGTTACGGGTATAGGGTGGATACGTTGACTTGAGTAGGGTGATCATTGCTCGGCACAACATCGAGGGCCGAAGGGCCTGTTCTGTGCTGTACTGTTCTATGTTCTATATGAGGCGCCCAGAATCATAACCGGGTGAAGTAATTATTTTACTTAATATACTATGCGGCCCTTTAAAATTGTGAATTTCTGAATGTGGCCCTTGCATGGAAAAGTTTGCCCACCCCTGCTTTTGACTAAGACCTGGCCCGAAGGTGGGAACCCTGTCTACCGGAGGTAGCTGGGGAGGACCAGACGAAATGAAAGATGTCATTCAATGTGAGACGACTGCTCAATATGGTTCTCACCCCAGAGGCTGTGCCAGAACCAGAGATAATCGTGTCCCTGGACGCAGAAAAAGCATTCGATAGGGTCGAGTGGAGGTATTGAGTGGAGGTACCTCTTGTGGTCTTGGAGAGGTTTGGGTTGGCTCTGGGTTTGTGACGTGGATGCGGTTATTGTACGAGGCTCCTTCGGCCAGCGTGCTGCCAACACCATGTGTTCGGAGTCGTTTCGGCTGTCCTATGTCTCCCCTCTTGTTCGCGCTGACAATTGAGCCATTGGCGAATGCACTCAGGGCCTCAAGTAAGTGTGCGAGGTGGAATGGTACAGTGTGTCCTGTGATGCGGATGACCTTCTGCTATACGTGAGGGATCCGGGGCCAGTTATGTGGGACATAATGGGTATATTGAAGAGCTTTGGCTCCTTCTCAGGATATAAGTTAAATTTAGGGAGGGGTGAGTATTTTGTGGTCAACACTTCTGGGGAGGAGGGGGGGCGATGGAGCCGGTTTGGGGGTTTGCCTTTCCGCCTGGCCGGGACTAGCTTTTGCTATTTGGGGGTCCAGGTGGCTTAGGACTGTGCGCTGCTGTGTAAAATGAATGACACCAACTCAGTGGGTAGGGGACCTGCAAAGGTGGGACAGCATTCCCACCTTTTCAATCCATCAAGGTGAACTTGTCGAGATTTTTGCTTTCATTTCAGTGTCGTCCAGTATTCCTACCCAAGTCTTTTTTCTGGGGAATTAAGTGGTTTATATCGGGTTTCACAAGGGCGGGGAAAACCCCGAAGATTCAGTTGGGTGGTCTTGCCCTGCCAAATTTTACTACTGAGCTGCCAATATGGAGAATGTGTTGGGTAATGTGGAGGCCTGGGTGCAGGTGGAGTCTACGTTGTACAGAGGGTCCAGTTTGGGGGCACTGGTGATGACATCTCTGCCTTTTGCTCCGGCAAAATACTCATCAGTATTGATCAAAATACTCATCAGTATTGATCAAAATACTCATCAGTATTGATCAAAATACTCATCAGTATTGATCAAAATACTCATCAGTATTTATCAAAATGCTCATCAGTATTGATCAAAATAGTCATCAGTATTGATCAAAATACTCCTCAGTATTGATCAAAATACTCATCAGTATTGGTCAAAATACTCATCAGTATTGGTCAAAATAGTCATCAGTATTGATCAAAATACTCATCAGTATTGATCAAAATACTCATCAGTATTGATCAAAATTCTCATCAGTATTGATCAAAATACTCATCAGTATTGATCAAAATTCTCATCAGTATTGATCAAAATACTCATCAGCATTGATCAAAATACTCATCAGTATTGATCAAAATTCTCATCAGTATTGATCAAAATACTCATCAGTATTGATCAAAATTCTCATCAGTATTGATCAAAATACTCATCAGCATTGATCAAAATACTCATCAGTATTGATCAAAATACTCATCAGTATTGATCAAAATACTCATCAGTATTGATCAAAATACTCATCAGTATTGATCAAAATACTCATCAGTATTGGTCAAAATACTCATCAGTATTGATCAAAATACTCATCAGTATTGATCAAAATACTCATCAGTATTGGTCAAAATACTCATCAGTATTGATCAAAATAGTCATCAGTATTGATCAAAATACTCATCAGTATTGATCAAAATACTCATCAGTATTGATCAAAATATTCATCAGTATTGATCAAAATACTCATCAGTATTGATCAAAATAGTCATCAGTATTGGTCAAAATACTCATCAGTGTGCTCAGTCCTCTACTGTTCTCGTTATACACACACGACTGTGTGTCAAGATTTAACTCCAATTCAATCTATAAGTTTATGGATGATACGGCTGTATCAAACAACGACGAATCAGACTGCAGAAGGGCGATAGATCATTTGGTTGCATGGTGTACTGAAAACAACCTCTCTCTAACTGTCGGAAAGACCAAGGAACTTCAGGAATTGACTTCCGTAGCTCGACACCAGCCCCCCTCCCCCCCCATCTGCATCAAGGGCTCCGAAGTGGAGATGGTGATAGCTTTAAGTTCCTGGGGGTCACCAACAGTCTGTCCTGGTCCACTCACGTTGATGCAACAGTCAAGAAAACCCAACAACGTCTCTACTTCTTATGGAAGCTAAAGAAATTCGGCATGTCTGCATCGACTCTCACAAACTTCTACAGATGTGCCATAGAGACCATCTACCCGGTTGCATCACAGCTTGGTATGGCAACTGCTCGGTCCAAGATCGCAAGAAACTACAGACTGTGGTGAACTCAGCCCAACGCATCACACAAGCTTTCCACCTTCCCATTGATTCTGTCTACACCTCCCGCTGCCTCAGGAAAGCAGAGAGCATTGTCAGGGACCCCTCACACCCAGGCTTTATCTTCTTCCAGACCCTCCCATCAGGCAGAAGGTACAGAGGTCTGAAGACCCACACATCCAGACATAGGAGTAACTTCTTCCCCACAGCTACTAGACTCCTCAACGACTCCCCCTCGGATTGATCTTTTCCCAGTTCGGGATACTGGTCACCCCGCCCTATGCTGCTCTTGTCATGTATTTGCTTTGTTTGGTCCCTTGTTCCACACTGTAACCAAACACTGTTTGTCGATGTACCATTTGTCAATCTACTCTGTCGATTATTCTTTTTTATCGACGATGTATGTGCATTGTACGTTCCCTTGCCCCCAGAAAAATACCTTTCACCATACTTCAGTACATGCGACAATAAATTAAATAAACTCAAAATCAAATCAAAATTAAATCAAAATTAATCAAATCCAAGCCGGTGGTTCTCTCCACTTTGAAAATATAGGGGTAACTCTGTTAACATTTCAAGCTGAGATGAGTGTCAATGCGGGCCCCTATTTGTATGAATCACTTGTTGGAACCGGCGAAGTTGGAGGCCACATTTTGGGGTGGAAGAGAGAGACTCTATTTCTGGAGGGACGGTTTGCCAGCCTAGAGGAGCTGAAAGAGAAAGTCGGGTTCTTGAGCTCGGACTCATAGGTTCAAAATTCCACTTCCACGCCCACTTCCAGGCCCGCAAATCACATCTGCCTAACATGCGCAGAATTCAGGCCAATGACTTGAGATCTTCCCAATATTTATTTGGAAGGTGAGTAATAGGAGGGGGCGAAGGTTACATCGTGATGGTGGGGGGGGGGGGGGGGGGGGGGTGCTGCATTTGGTGCATTTGAGTGCTATAGTGAGAGTTTGGTGACTGACGGAGTTAGGTGAGGAGGGAGCAAGGTCCTCCTTTCATTTCATTTCCTACATTTCCTCAAAGAGCGTGAAGAGAGCCGGGAGTTTACAGAGAGTGCAGCTGACTGGGAGCAGAGTCAGAGGACGGAGATCCAGTTGGTCCACAGGGCAGCTATATTCTATAAGGTAAGAGGGGATGGAGGCTGGGCAGTTGCATGCTCCTCCTGTAGGATGTGGGTGGTGAGGGATACCATCGGTGTCCCTGCTGACTATACCTGCGGGAAGTGCACCCAACTCCAGCTCCTCAGAGACCGTGTTAGGGAACTGGAGCTGGAGCTGGATGAACTTTGGATCATCCGGGAGGCAGAGGGTTTATAGAGAAGAGTTACAGGGAGGTAGCCACACCCAAGGTACAGGACAAGAGTAGCTGGGTTACAGTCAGGGGAAAGAAAACGAACGGGCAGACAGTGCAGGGATCCCTCATGACCGTTCCCCTTCAAAACAAGTTTTGGATGCTGTTGGGGGGGGCGGGGGGGGGGGGGGGGAAATGACCTACCGGGGGAAGGCCCTAGCGGCCAGGTCTCTGGCACTGAGCCTGGCTCTAGGGCTCAGAAGGGAAGGGGGGAGAATAGAAAAGCAATAGTAATAGGAGATTCAATAGTTAGAGGAATAGATAGGAGATTCTGTGGTCGCGAACGAGACTCCAGTAAGGTATGTTGCCTCCCGGGTGCCAGGGCCAGGGATGTCTTGGATCGTGTCTTCAGGATCCTGAAGGGGTAGAGTGAGCAGCCAGAAGTCGTGGTGCACATTGGTACCAACGACATAGGTAGGAAAAGGGGTGTGGAAGTAATAAACAAGTTGAGGGAGTTAGGCTGGAAGTTAAATGCCAGGACAGACAGTTGTCATCTCTGGTTTGTTGCCGGTGTCACGTGATAGCGAGGCTACGAATAGGGAGAGAGTGCAGTTAGACACGTGGCTGCAGGAATGGTGTAGGAGGGAGGGCTTCAGGTATTTGGCTAATTGGAGCGCATTCTGGGGAAGGTGGAACCTGTACAAGCAGGACGGGTTGCATCTGAACCAGAGGGGCACCAATATCCTGGAAGGGAAGTTTTCTAGTACTCTTCGGGAGGGTTTAAACTAATTTGGCAGGGGAATGGGAACCGGATTTGTAGTCCAGCAACTAAGGAAGCCAATATTCAGGACGTCAAAGCGTGTAGTGAGGCAGTGGGGAAGATAACACTGACAAAGGAGAGTACTTGCAGGCACGGAGATGGGTTGAAGTGTGTATACTTCAACGCAAGAAGCATCATGAATAAGGTGGGTGAACTTAAGGCATGGATCGGTACTTACGACCACGATGTGGTGGCCATCACGGAAACCTGGATAGAAGAGGGGCAGAAATGGTTGTTGGAGGTCCCTGGTTATAGATGTTTCAACAAGATTAGGGAGGATGGTAAAAGAGGTGGCGGGGTGGCATTGTTAATTAGAGATAGTATAACAGCTGCAGAAAGGCAGTTCGAGAAGGATTTGCCTACTGAGGTAATATGGGTTGAAGTCAGAAATAGGAAAGGAGCAGTTACCTTGTTGGTAGTTTTCTATAGGCCCCCCAATAGCAGCAGAGATGTGGAGGAACAGATTGGGAAACAGATTTTGGAAAGGTGCAGAAGTCACAGGGTAGTAGTCATGGGTGACTTCAACTTCCCAAACATTGAGTGGAAACTCTTTAGATCAAATAGTTTGGATGGGGTGGTGTTTTTGCAGTGTGTCTAGGAAGCTTTTCTAACACATTATGTAGATTGTCCGACCAGAGGGGAGGCCATATTGGATTTGGTACTTGGTAATGAACCAGGGCAAGTGATAGATTTGTTAGAGGGGAGCATTTTGAAGGTAGTGACCACAATTCTGTGACTTTCACTTTAGTAATGGAGAGGGACAGGTGCGTGCAACAGGGCAAGGTTTAAAATTGGGGGAAGGGTAAATACAATGCTGTCAGACAAGAATTGAAGTGCATAAGTTGGGAACATAGGCTGTCAGGGAAGGACACAAGTGAAATGTGGAACTTGTTCAAGGAACAGGTACTACGTGTCTTTGATATGTATGTCCCTGTCAGGCAGGGAAGAGATGATCAAGTGAGGGAACCATGGTTGACAAGAGAGGTTGAATGTCTTGTTATGAGGAAGAAGGAGACTTGTGTAAGGCTGAGGAAACAAGGTTCAGACAGGGCGCTGGAGGGATACAAGATAGCCAGGAGGGAACTGAAGAAGGGATTAGGAGAGCTAAGAGAGGGCATGAAAAATCTTTGGTGGGTAGGATCAAGGAAAACTCCAAGGCCTTTTACACATATGTAAGAAATATGAGGATGACTAGAGCGAGCGTAGGTCCGATCAAGGACAATAGCGGGAGCGGGAGATTGTGTATTGAGTCTGAAGAGATAGGAGAGGTCTTGAACGAGTACTTTTCTTCAGTATTTACAAACGAGAGGGGCCATATTGTTGGAGAGAGCAGTGTGAAACAGACTGGTAAGCTTGAGGAGATACTTGTTAGAAAGGAAGATGTGTTGGGCATTTTGAAAAACTTGAGGATAGACAAGTCCCCCGTTGCCGTTGGCAATGATCTTTTCGTCCTCACTGTCAACCGGGGTGGTACCAGGGGATTGGAGAGTGGCAAATGTCGTGCCCCTGTTCAAAAAAGGGAATAGGGATAACCCTGGGAATTACAGGCCAGTTAGTCTTACTTCGGTGGTAGGCAAAGTAATGGAAAGGGTACTGGGGGATAGGATTTCTGAGCATCTGGAAAAACACTGCTTGATTGGGGATAGTCAGCACGGATTTGTAAGGGGTAGGTCTTGCCTTACAAGTCTTATTGAATTCTTTGAGGAGGTGACAAAGCATGTGGATGAAGGTAAAGCAGTGGATGTAGTGTACATGGATTTTAGTAAGGCATTTGCTAAGGTTCCCCATGGTAGCCTTATGCAGAAAGTAATAAGGCATGGGATAGTGGGAAATTTGGCCAGTTGGATAACAAACTGGCTAACCAATAGAAGTCAGAGAGTGGTGGTGGATGGCAAATATTCAGCCTGGAGCCCAGTTACCAGTGGTGTACCCAAGGGATCAGTTCTGGGTCTTCTGCTGCTTGTGATTTTCATTAATGACTTGGATGAGGGAGTTGAAGGGTGGGTCAGTAAATTTGCAGATGATACGAAGATTGGTGGAGTTGTAGATAGTGAGGAGGGCTGTTGTCGGCTGCAAAGAGACATAGATAGGATGCAGAGCTGGGCTGAGAAGTGGCAGATGGAGTTTAACCCTGACAACTGTGAGGTTGTCCATTTTGGAAGGACAAATATGAATGCGGAATACAGGGTTAACGGTAGGGTTCTTGGCAGTGTGGAGGAGCAGGAGCAGAGGGATCTTGCGGTCTATGTTCATAGATCTTTGAAAGTTGCCACTCAAGTGGATAGAGCTGTGAAGAAGGCCTATGGTGTGCTAGCGTTCATTAGCAGAGGGATTGAATTTAAGAGTCATGAGGTGATGATGCAGCTGTACAAAACCTTGGTCAGGCCACATTTGGAGTACTGTGTGCAGTTCTGGTCACCTCATTTTAGGAAGGATGAGGAAGCTGTGGAAAATGTGCAAAGGAGATTTACCAGGATGTTGCCTGGAATGGAGAGTAGGTCTTATGAGGAAAGGTTGAGGGTGCTAGGCCTTTTCTCATTAGAACGGAGAAGGATGAGGGGTGACTTGATAGAGGTTTATAAGATGATCAGGGGAATAGATAGAATAGACAGTCAGAGACTTTTCCCCCGGGTAGAACACACCATTACAAGGGGACATAAATTTAAGATAAATGGTGGAAGATATAGAGGGGATGTTAGAGGTAGGTTCTTTACCCGGAGAGTAGTGGGGGCATGGAATGCACTGCCTGTGGAAGTAGTTGAGTCGGAAACATTAGGGACCTTCAAGCGGCTATTGGATAGGTACATGGATTATGGTAGAATAATGGAGTGTAGATGAATTTGTTCTTAAGGGCAGCACGATAGCATTGTGGATAGAACAATTGCTTCACAGCTCCAGAGTCCCAGGTTCGATTCCCGGCTTGCTCACTGTCTGTGTGGAGTCTGCACATCCTCCCCGTGTATGCATGGGTTACCTCTGGGTGCTCCGGTTTCCTCCCACAGTCCAAAGGTGTGCGGGTTAGGTGGATTGGCCATGATAAATTGCCCTTAGTGTCCAAAATTGCCCTTAGCGTTGGGTGGGGTTACTGGGTTATGGGGATAGGGTGGAGGTGTTGACCTCGGGTAAGGTGCTCGTTCCAAGACCTGGTGCAGACTCGATGGGCCGAGTGGCCTACTTCTGCACTGTAAATTCTATGATAATCTATGATTAACCTAGGACAAAGTATCGGCACAACATCGTGGGCCGAAGGGCCTGTTCTGTGCTGTATTTTTGTATGTTCCATGTTCTACGACAACAGAGCATGCAGGAGCAGAAGGAGAAGCCATTGCAGGTGATTCTCTGACTATGACTGGATAAATAAGAAGGTGAATGCCATCTCACCCAGCTAGACGATGGGGGAGAGGGATTGAAGGAGGATGAGGCTATCAATCATGGCAAAGACCGCCAACAGGACACGAGGAATGAGGAGTGTAGTAATCCACGGGAGGCAGGAGTTCCGTCACCACACCAATATTTATTTACAATAACGATATTACAGGAGCAGCTACAAACAGTGCTGCTAGCAGTCCAGTCAACTTAAGACTGGCTCACAAAGCCTACACAGATGATTACATGGACCTCCTCAATGACCTATCATTGAGGGAGCTCATACTCCAATTGGCCAACCAATAAAGCCAATTGGAGTTCATTACACCCCTCCCCCCCCTAAGGACCGAGGAATTCCTGCCAGCTGGCATTCCTCTGAGCTTCTTCCTGCTCCTCATGTCTGGGTCTGTCACCTTTGTGTCGTCCGCCGGGTCGTTCTCCGAAGTGGGCGGGGTGTACCTTACAGGTGCCCATCTTTTCCTTGACGACCTCCTTGGAAGTTGTTCTTCCTCCTCCTCGGGGTGAGGTGTCGCGGCGGCCTTATCGAGTGTGTCCATCTCCGACTCTGATGACTGGATGACGGGGTCTGGGGAAATTGCTCGGGGCTGGGGTGTGGGTATCCTTTCTGTCTGGGCTATCCCAGCTTGAGGCGGTCCTGCTTCGCCTGCCTCCAGGTGTGGTTCCGCTGCCCTTATTTGGTCTAGGTGTTTCTTCAGCACCTTACCTCCTATTGAAACCTCATAGGATATGGGCCCTGTTTGGGACTCTACCGTGCCTTTGACTCACGTTGGTCCATTCCCATAATTCTTGACCCAAACTGGTGCCCCCACCTGGAAATATCTCTGCTGCCGACTATTATCATGCCCCCTGCGTTGGGCCTCCTGTTGTTTCTCCACTTTCCCCGTTAAATTTGGGAAAAGGAGACTCAGCCTTGTTCGCAGCCGCCTTCCCATTAAGAGTTCAGCTGGCGGTATGCCCGTTGTGGAATGCGGTGTGGTCCTGTGATCAAACAGCCAGCGGGAGAGCTTTGTGTCTATTGACGCTGCCGGCTGCTTCTTGAGTCCCGCTTTAAGTATCTGGACCGCTCTCTCTGCCAGGCCGTTGGTCGCTGGAGGGTAAGGGGCCGTTTTGATGTGACGGACTCCGTTTTCCTTCAGGAATTTTCCAAATTCCCCACTTGTGAATGCCGTTCTGTTGTCCGACACCAATACCTCCGGAAGTCCATGTGTTGCAAACGAGGCCCTGAGCTTTTCAATTGTCGATGCTGTGCTTGCCGTGTTCACCCGGTGGACGTCGAACCATTTGGAGTGGGCGTCCACTATCACCAAAAACATTGAGCCCATGAAAGGGCCGGCGTGGTCAATATGCAGGCGGGTCCACGGTCTGCCTGCCCATTCCCACGGGTGCAATGGCGCCGCTAGTGGCACTCTTTGCCCCTGTTGGCACTCCTGGCACCGACGTACCAAGGCTGCTATGTCTGTGTCCAAACCTGGCCACCAAACGTAGCTTCAAGCTCGCATCTTCATTTTAGACACCCCTGGGTGTCCGTGATGTAACTCAGTTAAGATTGTCTGACGGCCCTGAGCTGGGACGATTACCCGGGCTCCCCATAACAGGATACCGTCTTCTATGGTTATTTGGTCCCTTCTGCTCCAGTATGGGTGCATCTGGGGCTCCACTGGTCTTTCCAGTTCCTCTGTTAGCAGTAAATGCTTCATCTTGGCTAAAACTGGGTCTTTTTGCGTCCACAACTGAATATATTGTGCGTCTACTGGTAGGGTGTCCAAAAAATTTAGAGTCATTACTGTCTCCTCTACTTTTGGTATTTGCGGCGGAGTGTCCGGGAGGGGAAGTCTGCTCAAAGCATCTGCATGTGCTACTCGCGTTCCCGGTCTGTGCTCCAGAACGTATCTATATGCCGCCAGTAGCAACGCCCAGCGTTGGATTCTAGCTGATGCAATCGGGGGTATTGACTTGTCTTCTTTCAATAACCCTAATAACGGCTTATGGTCCGTCACTATGGTGAATTTCCACCAGTACAGATACTGGTGACATTTTTTTACTGCGAATATCACCGCCAGTCCTTCCTTCTCGATTTGGGCGTACTTCCTCTCAGCCCTCGCCAAGGTCCTTGAAGCATAGGCTATTGGCCGTTCTTCCCCATTCCTTCCTCTATGGGCTAAGGCGGCTCCTACCCCGTAGGGGGATGCATCACAAGTGACCACCAACTCCTTCCTTGGGCCATAATGCTCTAGGACATTTTCGGATGACAGCTGTTCCTTAATGTCCCTAAATGCTCGGTTTTGGCGGGTGGACCATTTCCATTCTTGCCCCTTTTTAGTAGCTGGTGGACAGGTTCTAGGATGGACGCCCTATTTTCAATAAATTTTCCATAATAGGTTACCAACCCTAGAAATGATCGTAACTCCTGGACCGTGGTGGGAGCTGGGGCTTCTTTTATTGCCCTTACTCTGTCTTCTAATGGATGTAAGCCTGACTCGTCTACTTTATATCCCATCCCCGTCGCCACTGTTGTAATCCACGGGAGGCAAGAGTTCCGTCACCACACCAATATTTATTTACAATAACGATATTACAGGAGCAGCTACAAACAGTGCTGCTAGCAGTCCAGTCAACTTAAGACTGGCTCACAAAGCCTACACAGGTGATTATATGGGCCCCCTCAATGAGCTATCATTGAGGGAGCTCATACTCCAATTGGCCAACCAATAAAGCCAATTGGAGTTCATTACAAGGAGGGAAAGATTAAAAAAATATATATTTTTATTCTCCTCTTTTTTCACATTTTCTCCCAAATTTGCGCCCACCAACAATAAACAATAAGCACTAAAGAATATAATGTCAATCCTCATATTAACAACAACAATCCCATCCTCCCACCAACCCCCAAACAGCAGCCCGCCTGTTAACATAAACAAATAACAAAAAGGAATCAGGAATCACTCATAGTCACTGTGAACACAGACAGTCCCCATCCCCCCAAAACCCCTCAACTAATGTTCAATGTTATCCAATTCTCGAAAGCGCATAATGAATAACTCCCACGAATTGTAGATCCCCTCCATCCTCCCCCTCAGTTCAAACTTAACCTTCTCAAGAGTCTAGAATTCCAACAGCCCCCCCCACCACGCCAGGGCACAGGGTGGAGAGGTTGCTTTCCATCCCAACTGGATCCGCCTTCGGGCGACCAACGAGGCGAAGGCTACAACATCTGCCTCCACACCCGTTTCCATGATTTTTTATCAAGATGGAGAGTGAAGTAGTTGATCCAGAGACTAGGGTGCTGAATCTTAATGAAGGGAACTATGATGATATGAGGCGTGAGTTGGCCTTGATAGATTGGGGAGAGTTACTTAAAGGGATGACAGTGGATAGACAATGGCAAACATTCAAGAAACGCATGGAGGAACTACAGCAACTGTTCATTCCTGTCTGGCACAAAAGCAAAGGGGGTAAGAGGGCCAATCCATGGCTTACAAAGGGAATTAGAAATAGTACCTGATACAAGGAAGAAGCATACAGATTGGCCAAGAAAAATAATAGGTCTGAGGATTGGGAGCAGTTTAGAATTCAGCAAAGAAGGATGAAGGGATTGATGAAGAAGGGGAAAGTACAGTACAAAAGGAAGCTTGCAGGGAACAGAAAGACTGACACTAAGAGTTTCTATAGATATGTGAAGAGAAAGAGAATGGTAAAGAGAAATGTAGCCCCCCCCACAGACAGAAACAGGGGAATGCATAATAAGGGACGAAGAAATGGCTGAGCAATTAGATACATACTTTGGTTCTGTCTTCACAAATGAGGACACAAATCAGATACCAGGAATGTTGGAGAATGAAAGGTTTAGTGAGAGGGAAGAACTGAGGGCGTTCAACATTAGCAGAAAAATGGTGCTGGGAAAACTGATGGGATTGAAGGCGGATAAATCACCAGGACCTGAGAATATCCTTCCCAGAGTGCTTAAGGATATGGCTCTGGAAATAGTGGATGCATTGGTGGTCATCTTCTGGGATTCTATAAACTCTGGAACTGTCCCTGCAGATTGGAGGGTAGCTCAGGTCATTCCGATATTCAAAAAGGGGGGTATTATAGACCAGTAAGCCTAACATTGGTAGTGGGGAAAATGCTTGAATCCATTATCAAGGACTTTATAGCGGAACATCTAGAAAGCAGTGGCAGGATCAGTCAGAGTCAGCATGGATTTATGAAGGGAAAGTCATGCTTGACAAATCTGTTGGAAGTCTTTGAAGAGATAACCAGTACAGTCGACAAGGGGGAGCCAGTCGATGTGGTATATTTGGACTTTCAGAAGGCGTTTGACAAAGTCCCGCATAAGAGATTATTGTGCAAAATGAAAGCGCATGGGATTGGGAGAAATGTATTGAGGTGGATGGGAAACTGGTTGACAGAGAGGAAACAATGAGTAGGGATTAATGGGTCCTTTTCAAATTGGCAGGCAGTAACCAGTGGGATACCACAGGGATCAGTGCTGGGACCCCAGCTATTCACAATATATATTAATGATTTGGATGAGGGAACAGAATGTAACATCTCAAAGTTTACAAATGATACCAAATTAGGTGGGAGGGTGAATTGTGACGAGGATGCAGGGATCCTACAGCAAGATCTGGACAGGTTGGGCGAGTGGGCAAACCAATTGCAGATGCAGTATAATTTGGATAAGTGTGAGGTTATTCATTTTGGAAGCAAAAACAGGAAGGCAGATTACTATCTGAATGGTTGTAAATTGGGAGAGGGGAGTGTGCAGCGGGACCTGGGTGTCCTTGTGCACCAGTCGTCGCTGAAGGTAAGCATGAAGGTGCAGCAGGCGGTAAAGAAGGCTAATGGTATGTTGGCCTTCATTGCAAGAGGTTTTGAGTACAGAAGCAGGGATGTGTTGCTGCAATTGTACAGGGCCTTGGCGAGGTATTGTGCGCAGTTTTGGTCTCTTCTGAGGAAGGATGTTCTTGCTCTCGAGGAAGTGCAGCGAAGGTTTACCAGACTGATTCCAGGGATGGCGGGACTGTCGTATGAGAAGAGATTGACTAGGTTGGGATTGTTCTTGCTGGAGTTCAGAAGAATGAGGGGGGATCTCATAGAGACATAAAATTCTTACAGGACTAGACAGGGTAGATGCAGGGAAGATGTTACTAATGATAAGTGTGTCCAGAACCAGGGGTCACAGTCAGAGGATTCTGGGTAAACCATTTCGGACAGAGATAAGGAGACACTTCTTCACACAAAGAGTGATGAACCTCTGGAATTCATTACCACAAGAAGTAGTTGATGCTAAAACTTTGAATATATTCAAGAGGCGGCTGGATATAGCACTTGGGGAGACTGCGATCAAAGGCTATGGGGAGAAAGCAGGATTAGTCTATTGAGTTGGTTGATCAGCCATGATCGTGATGAATGGCGGAGCAGGCTCGAAGGGCCAAAAGGCCTCCTCCTGCTCCTATCTTCTATGTATCTATATAGCAATCCCAGCTGGTCTGACACCCCGAATATGAACTCCCGGGGGCCTGGGTCCAGTTTTACTTGCACCACTTTAGAGATCAACCTAAAAACCTCCTTCCAATAATCCTCTAGCTTTGGACAGGACCAAAACATGTGAACGTAATTTGTGCCCCCCCCCCCCCCCCCCCCCCCCCCCCCCCCCCACCCCTCCGCAACGTTCACACACAGCTTCTACCCCCTCAAAGAGCCAGTTCATCCTCACCCTCGTGAGGTGTGCTCAATATACCACCTTCAGATGTATCAGCCCCAACCTCACGAACAAGGTGGAGGCATTCACACTCCAGAGCACCTCACACCGGAACCCCTCCTCCATACCATCTCCCAACTCTTCCTCCCACTTTGCTTTGATCCCTTCCAGTGGTGCCTTCACCTCTTCCAAAATAGCTCCGTAAACCGCTGACACTACCCCCTTCTCCAGTCCACCTGTCGACAGCACCTCCTCCAGCAATGTGGAGGCCAGTTCTCCGGGAAGCACTGAATCTCCTTCCTGGCAAAATATTGAACCTGCATGTAAATAGAACATAGAACATAGAAATTTACCGTACAGTACAGGCCCTTCGGCCCACGATGTTGTGCCAAACTAGTCTGAAACTAAGATAAAATCAACCTACTCCCAATCATTCTACTGCACTCCATATGCCTATCAAATAACCGCTTGAAAGTTCCTAAACTGCCCGACTCCAGTACCATAGCTGGGAGTGCATTCCACGCCCCAACCACTTTCTGAGTAAAGAACCTACCTCTGACATCCCTCCCATATCTTCCATCATGAACCTTATAGTTATGCCCCCTTGTAACAGCTACATCCACCCGAGGAAAAAGTCGCTGAATGTCCACTCTATCTATCTCTCTCATCATTTTATACACCTCAATTAATTCACCTCTCATCCTCCTTTGCTGTAATGATAAAAGCCCTAGCTCCCTCAACCTTTCCTCATAAGACCTACCCTCCAATCCAGGCAGCATCCTGGTAAATCCCCTTTGCACCCTTCCCAATGCTTCCACATCCTTCCTATAATGAGCAGAACTGCACACAATACTCCAAATGTGGTCTAACAAAGTTCTTGTACAGTTGCAGCATTACCTCACGGCTCTTAAACTCAATCCTCCTGTTAATAAATGCTATCACACTACAGGCTTTCTTCACGGCTCTATCCACTTGGGTGGCAACTTTCAGAGATCTATGGACATGAACTCCGAGATCTCTGCTCCTCCACATTCTTCAGAACCCTGCCATTAACCCTATAATCCGCATTCAGTTTTGTCCTACCAAAATGAATCACCTCACACTTATCAGGGTTAAACTCCGACTGCCACTTTTCAGCCCAGCTCTGCATCCTATCAATGTCTCTTTGAAGCCTACAACAGCCCTCCACATTATCCACTACTCCACCAATCTTGGTGTCATCAGCAAATTTACTAACCCAACCTTCAACTCTATCATCCAAGTCATTGATAAAAATCACAAATAGCAGAGGATCCAGCACTGATCCCTGTGGTACACCGCTGGTGACTGGTCTCCAGGATCAAAATTTACCTTCTACCACCACCCTCTGTATTCTATGTGATAGCCAGTTATTGATCCAATCGGCCAAATTTCCCTCTATGCCATGCCTCCATGTGTCTAAACATTTCCCCCTGCTCCAGCCCATACTTCGCTCCCAGCTTGTTCAATCCTGCAAACCGAACTCCAAGAAACAAATTTTTAGTGTCTTAATCCCCTTCTCCTCCCATTTCCAAAAATGTCCGTCCCACTTCTCTGGCTCAAATCTGTGGTTCCCCCGAATCGGCATTTCCCTTGACCCTGCCCCCAACCCGAAGTGTTGGCGAAACTGCCTCCAAATTCTCAATGAAGCTATTATTACCGGATTCCCTGAGTACTTCCCTGGGGCTATCGGGAGCGGCACTATTGCTAGCGCCTTCAATCCCGACCCCCTACACAAACTCTCCTCCATTCTGACCCACTGGGAATCAACCCCAGCTCCGCACCTTCTCCATATTCGCCGCCCAGTAATAATACAGCAGGTTCGGAAGACCCAAACCCCTGCCTGCCTTCCTCTCTGTAGCAGCACCTTTCTAATTCTGGCCACCTTCGCTTCCCATACAAACGAGGTAATCATTCCTTCAATCTCTCTAAAAAATGCCTTTGGCAGGAAAATCGGCAGGCATTGGAAAATAAACAGAAATCGCGGCAACACATTCATTTGAACCGCCTGTACCCGACCCGCCAGCGACAGTGGGAGATGAGGAGGGAAAGATAACCCTGTTCACGGTCACATCAACGATTTGCGACTTTGATTAAAAAAAACATTTTGGTGATGTGGTTTAGGATCATAGAATCTTTGACTCATGAGCTCATTGCAAGAGCAATCCAATTTAATACACACTCCCGCTTATTCCGCAGAATGTTGCAAGTTAATCCTCTTCAAGTACATTTCCAATTTTGTTTTGAAAATTCCTAAAGGACCTACTTCTGCCTCACGTCCAGTTAGTGCATTTCAGATCATAACAAAACCGCGTGTGAAATAATTTCTCATTTACCCTTTAGATTTTTTAAAAACAAATTATTTTACATCTATGACACCTGATTATTGATCAACTTACAGGGAAAAGTATTTTCTCACTATTTACTCTGACAAAATCTATTGTAATTTTGGACACATCCTTTAGGTCTCCCCTTATCCTTCTCTGCTCTAAGGACATGATTCTCAGATTCTCCAGTCCCTCCAAATGACTGAATTTCCCCATCCCTGGTCAACCTCCTCTGTACCCTCTCCAGTGCCTTGACATCCTTCCTAAAGTGTGGTGCTTAGAAATGTACGCAATACTCAAGCTGAGACTGAAAGTTAAGGTTTAACCTTTCAAGGTTTGCATTCAATGTCCCATTTTATAAAGCAGAGTAACCCATGTGCTTTCTTGCCGACCTTATAAATTTGCCATCCCATCTCCAAAGATTTGTGATCATGCAGCTCCCAATCTCCCTGTTCTTCTTGCCACCCTTTCGTATTAGCACCATTCGGATTACACTGCCTCTCCATGCTGTTTCTCTCAAACAACATCTCGCCATCTATCCACAATAAATTGCATCTACCATTTGTCTGCCCATTTTGCCAGCATGTCCATCCCTCCTGAAGTCTACTATCCCACTCACTATGCACAATATTCCACAGAGAACAAGAAGAGCAATGATCTCAAGCAGAATAATATCTCCTCCCCACTAGATTGGTTCCTAAGATGGGAGGGTTTTCCTATGATGAGGGGCTGAGTAGACTGGGCCTACATTTTGAGTTTGGGGAACGTAACCATGTGGACACTGAGTATTTGTCTGCTCTGGTGAAGAATCTCTAACACAGAGGCACAGCCTCAAAATAAGGGATCAATCAGTGAGGACTGAGATGAGAAACCTTTTCGCCAAGAGGGTTGGGCAGCACGGTAGCATGGTGGTTAGCATAAATGCTTCACAGCTCCAGGGTCCCAGGTTCGATTCCCGGCTGGGTCACTGTCTGTGTGGAGTCTGCACGTCCTCCCCGTGTGTGCGTGGGTTTCCTCCGGGTGCTCCGGTTTCCTCCAACAGTCCAAAGATGTGCGGGTTAGGTGGATTGGCCATGCTAAATTGCCCTTAGTGTCCTAAAATGTAAGCTTAAGGGGGGGTTGTTGGGTTACGGGTATAGGGTGGATACGTGGGTTTGAGTAGGGTGATCGTTGCTCGGCACAACATCGAGGGCCGAAGGGCCTGTTCTGTGCTGTACTGTTCTATGTTCTATGAATCTTTGGAATTCTCCACTGCAGAAGATTGTGGATTCTCCATTGTTCAATATATTTAAGGTTGAGATAAACAGGCTTTTGATTTCTTAGACTATCAAGAGAAATAGGGAATGGGCGGGAAAGTGGATTTGAAGATGTAATGTATTGACTGGTGGAGCAGGCTCAAGGTGTTCTACTCTCTGCCAATTCCGTACCCAATTACCACGTGTGCTCCTATTATTCAAATGTCAGTTATATTTATATTTATATTTAGGCCACACTTGGAGTATAGTGTTCAATTCTGGTCGCCACACTAGCAGAAGGATGTGGAGGCTTTAGAGAGGGTGCAGAAGAGATTTACCAGGATGTTGCCTGGTATGGAGGGCATTAGCTATGAGGAGCGGTTGAATAAACTCGGTTTGTTCTCACTGGAACAACGGAGGTTGACGGGCGACTTGATAGAGGTCTACAAAATTATGAGGGGCATAGACAGAATGGATAGTCAGAGGCTTTTCCCCAGGGTAGAGAGGTAAATTACTCGGGGGCATAGGTTTAAGGTGCGAGGGGCAAGGTATAGAGTAGATGTACGAGGCAAGTTTTTTACACAGAGGGGAGTGGGTGCCTGGAACTCACTGCCGGAGGAGGTGGTGGAAGCAGGGATGATGGTGACATTTAAGGGGCATCTTGACAATACATGAATAGGATGGGAATAGAGGGATATGGACCCAGGAAGTGTAGAAGATTGTAGTTTAGTCGGGCAGCATGGTCGGCACGGGCTTGGAGAGCCGAAGGTCCTTTTCCTGTGCTGTACTTTTCTTTGTCCTTTGTTCTTTGATGCTTTTCCAAATGCCTTTTAGAAGTCAATGTATACAGCAACTAATGGGTTACCTTCATCTTCCCCTCCCTGTTACTTCTTCAAAGAACACAATCAGGTTAGTGAGACATGATTTTCCCTTAACAAAGCTGTACCGACTACTGCCTATCAACTCATATGTTTCAATGTGAGAATTAATTTTGTCCTTGACAATGGGCTTGAGAGGTATCCTCACTCCTGATGTTAGACTGATTAGCCTGTAGTTACCATGGTACAACGTGCAAGTGAGGCAAGGAACAGAGGGCAAATGCAGCTGAACATGTGGCTACAGCGCTGGTGCAGGAGGGAAGGCTTCAGATATGTGGATCATTGGGATATCTTCTGGGGAAGGTGGGACATGTACATGAAGGACGGATTGCACCTAAACTGGAGGGGCACCAATATCCTGGGTGGGAGGATTTCCAGAGCTCTTTGGGAGGGTTTAAACTAGTTTGGCAGGGGGGTGGGAACCAGAGCCATGGATCACAGGATAAAGCAGCTGTTGAACATGTAGAAATAGTATGTAGCGAGTCTGTGAGGAAGGATAGACAGTTAATAGGGCAAAGTTGCACTCAGTGGAATGGGTTAAAGTGTGTCTGTTTCAATGCAAGGAGTGTCAGGAGTAAGGGAGATGAACTTAGAGGATGGATCAGTACTTGGAACTACGATGTTGTGGCCATTATGGAGACGTGGATTTCACAGGGGCAGGAATGGTTGTTAGATGTTTCGGGGTTTAGATGTTTTCAGAAGAATAGGGAGGGAGGTAAAAGAGGAGGGGGAGTGGCACTGTTAATTAGGAAGTGATCACAGCTACAGAAAAGGAGGTAGTTGAGGAGGGTTTGTTTACTGAGTCAGTATGGGTGGAAGTCAGAAACAGGAAAGGAGCAGTCACTTTATTGGGAGTTTTCTATAGACCCCCCAATAGCAGCAGAGAGATAGAAGAACAGATTGGGCAGCAGATCTTGGAAAGATGCAGAAGTAACAGAGTTGTTGTCATGGGTGACTTCAACTTCCCTAATATTGACTGGAAACTCCCTAACTGCAAATGGTTTGGATGGAGCAGATTTTGTCAGGTTAATACAGGAAGGTTTCCTGACTCAATATGTAGATAGGCCGACTAGGGGGGAGGCCATATTGGACGTGATGCTTGGCAACGAACCAGGTCAGATGTCTCGGTGGGAGAGCATTTCGATGACAGTGACCACAACTCCTTGACCTTTACCATAGTCATGGAGAGGAATAGGAACAGACAGTATGCAAAGGTATTGAATTGGGGGAGGGGAAATTATACTGCTATTGGACAGGAGCTGAGGAGCATAAAGTGGGAACAATTGTTCTTGGGGGAAATGCACAACAGTAATGTGGGGATTGTTTAAGGAACACTTGCTGCGAGTGCTGGATAGTTTTGTCCCACTGAGACGAGGAAGGAATGGTAAGGTGAAGGGGCCTTGGTTGACATGAGAAGTTGAGCTTCTAGTCAAGAGGAAGAAGGAAGCTTACGTAAGGTTGAGGAAGCAAGGATCTAGCACGGCTCTAGAGGGTTACAAGGTAGCCAGGAAGGAAGGCAAAATGGAGTGCAAAGGAGGGCATGAAAAAGCCCTGGCAGGAAGGATAGGGAAAAACCCCAAGGCGTTCTACACTTATGTGAGAAATAAGAGGATGATCAGAGTGAGCGTAGGGCCAATCAGGGATAGTGAGGGAACTTGTGCCTAGAGTCTGACGAGATGGGGGATGTCCTAAATGAATATTTTGCTTCAGTATTCACTAGAGAGAGGGACCTTGTTGCTCATGAGAAAAGTGTGAACCAAGTGAATAGAGAGATAAGATTTATGATTATTTAGAAAAATATAGTTTGATTAAAGATAGTAAGCCTGGCTTTGTGAGGGGCAGGTCATGCCTCACTAGCCTCATTGAATTCTTTGAGGATGTGACGAGGCACATTGATGAAGGTCGGGCAGTGGATGTGGTGTGTATGGATTTAAGTAACAGTAAGAAGTCTTACAACACCAGGTTAAAGTCCAACAGGTTTGTTTCAAACACGAGCTTTCGGAGCACGGCTCCTTCTTCGGAGCCGTGCTCCGAAAGCTCGTGTTTGAAACAAACCTGTTGGACTTTAACCTGGTGTTGTAAGACTTCTTACTGTGCTCACCCCAGTCCAACGCCGGCATCTCCACATCATGGATTTAAGTAAGGCATTTGATAAGGTTCCCCATGGTAGGCTCATTCAGAAAGTTAGGGGGCATGGGATTCAGGGAAATTTGGCTGTCTGGATACAGAATTGGCTGGCCGAAAGAAGACAGTTAGTGGTAGTGGATGGAAAGTATTCCTCCTGGTGGTCGGTGACCAGTGGTGTCCCGCAGGGATCTGTTCTGGGACATCTGCTCTTTGTGGTTTTTATAAATGACTTGGATGAGGAAGTGGAAGGGTGGGTTAGTAAGTTTCCCGATGACACAAAGGTTGGAGGAGTTGTAGATAGTGTTGAGGGTCGTTGCAGGTTACAACAGGACATTGACAGGATGCAGAGCTGGGCTGAGAAGTGGCAGATGGAGTTCAACCTCAATAAATGTGAAGTGATTTGTTTTGGAAGGTCGAATTTGAATGCTGAATACAGGGTTAAAGGCAGGATTCTTGGAAGTGTGGAGGAACAGAGGGGTCTTGGGGTGCACGTACATAGATCCTTCAAAGTTGTCACCCAGGTTGATAGGGTTGTTAAGAAGGCGTGTGGTGTGTTGGCTCTCATTAACAAGGGGATTGAGTTTAAGAGCCGTGAGGTTTTGCTGCAGCTTTATAAAACCCTAGTTAGACCACACTTGGAATATTGCATCCCGTTCTGGTCGCCTCATTATGTGGGAAAGATGTGGATGCTTTGGAGAGGGTGCACAGGAGATTTACCAGGATGCTGCCTGGAATGGAGGGCATGTCTTATGAAGAAAGATTGAGGGAGCTAGGGCTTTTCTCACTGGAGTGAAGAAGGAAGAGAGGTGACTTGATAGAGATGTACAAGGTGATGAGAGGCATGGATAGAGTGGATAGCCAGAGACTTTTCCCCAGGGTGGAAATGGCTGTCATGAGGGGACATAATTTTAAAGTGATTGGAGGAAGGTATAGGGGAGATGTCAGAGGTAGGTTCTTTACACAGAGAGTGGTGGGTGTGTGGAATGCACTGCCAGCAGAGGTGGTAGAGTCTGAGTCATAAGGTACATTTAAACGACTCCTGGACAGGCGCATGGACAGCAGTAAATTGAAGGGGTGTAGGTTAGGTTGACCTTAGATTAGGATAAATGGTCGGCACAACATCATGGGCCAAAGGACCTGTACTGTGCTGTACTGTTCTATGTTCTATATTCTATGTACCTGGTTTAAATTTTTTTTGAACAAGGGTGTGACAATTGTGATTCCCCCAGTTCCTGGAACCATTCTGGTCAGGGCTTCTTCCATCTCTATCCCAGCTTCCTCAAGTTACCCAGCATACAGCCCATCAGAGCCTTCAACAGCACCTTCCAAACCTGCAAACTCTACCACCTAGAAGGACAAAGGTAACAAGTGCATGGGAACGGCAAGTTCCCTCCAAGTCACACCTTCTGACTGGTCACTGGGTCAAAAAACTGTGGGCCTTTTTATCCCAGATGAGCTGCAGCAGTTCAAGAACATTGAACACATAGAAAATACAGTGCTGAAGGAGGCCATTCGGCCCATCGAGTCTGCACCGACCCACTTAAGCCCTCACTTCTACCCTATCCCCATAACCCAATAACCTCTCCTGACCTTTTTGGCCACTAAGGGACAATTTATCCTGGCCAATCCACCTAACCCTTGGACTTTGCACCTAATCTTTGGACTGTGGGAGGAAACCGGAGCACCCGGAGGAAACCCACGCAGACACGCGGAGAATGTGCAGACTCCGCACAGACAGTGACCCAGCGGGGAATCAAACCTGGGACCCTGGCGCTGTGAAGCCACAGTGCTAGCCACTTGTGCTACCGTGCTGCCCCAAAGGCAGCTCCCCACCACTTTCTCATGGACAATTAGGGATGAGCAACAAATGCTGGCCGAGCCAATGGTTCTCATAGCTCATGAAATAATTTTTATAATCTAGTGACTTGTTAACTGGGAATGATGCCAATCTATTTACCTTTTTAAATTGACTTTTACTCAACCTAATATCTCTTTCACTGCATTCTACTAATTCCTTTCCCTTTTTTTGTGAAGAGAGAAGGAAGGTTTTCGCTCATCATTACTTCAACCACAGCCACGGCCTCTTCAAGACGATTTCCTAATCAATCCCTTTCACCATCCCTTCAACTATCTTTTAACTTTTTGTATGTTGTTAAAAGTTTTTTGGGGGTTGCTTTTCATGTTACCTTATTTTAATAAGGACACGGGGAGTCCACACTATTTCATTACGATTTTATAATGTATATATTACTCCTCTTGTCTCGCCAAGTTGCTGAAATATAGATGTAGTCTTCTGGGTGATGACAAAATAATTTAATGAGTAATATGAAATAAACTAGTGAGTTTATTTTACTTCAATACTGAACTAGTAAACAAACAAATAAGTCTAGATTGAACTATTAATTAAGATAATACTTTATACTATGATCTGTTGACTTCTTTCTTGCTGTTTCCCTTTTGTACTCTCCGCACTCCTTACGCACACTCTTTGAGGAAAGAGCGGGAAAACCCTTTTATAGGTCTTGTTAGTGTTACCATCTAGTGATCATTTGCCTGTACTGGCTTAACATTACTTGATCATATATTACCACATACAGAGATCACTCCACACAGCGAGTAAAATAAAGAATTTTGATTTATTTGCAATTACAGTATATACACTTCCTGGTAGATCCCTACCGGGTCTCTTCACAGGGGCTGGTTTAGCTCACTTGGCTAAATCGCTGGCTTTTCAAGCAGGCCAGCAGCACGGTTCGATTCCCGTACCAGCCTCCCCGGACAGGCGCCGGAATGTGGCGACTAGGGGCTTTTCACAGTAACTTCATTGAAGCCTACTCGTGACAATAAGCGATTTTCATTTTCATTTTCATTTCATGGTCGGTGCCTTTTATACATTGCTAAATGGGCGTTCACTGCCCTTCAGCAGGGGATCTTATACTCTGCGAGAACCATGGGGAAGATGACCATTCCCACCCTGTAGGTCCCCTGCAGGATATTACATTCCTCTCCCCCAAAGTCCGAAGACCCCCTTAATGGCCAATGAGGAGGAGAAAGAGGAGCAAGTGGGGAACGTTGGACTCCCTTCGGCTCCGGTAAATCGTCGTGCATCTGATGGGCCAGATCAGTCGGCATATACCTCGCTGGGGAACGTCGTCTGCGGCAGGAACGCCATGGTGGACGATCGGCAGAAGGCAGCTGAACCATTGAATCTGCCTCCGAGACCTCAGACGTCTGCGCCTCATCCGAAATACAACATCGGGCATGTCGGCATCGACACAGACTGGATGGGTCACAGGAGGCTGGTTCCGCAATGGAGTCGGAGGATCCAGGACCGGTTAAATCAGAGGAACTTCACGAGGGACCAACCTCCGCGAGTGAATATGATCCAAATGCCATCTCATCATTTGCCAAACTTGGTAAAAGACTCGTCCCACTTGACGGACGACAATCCCAGAGAGCCGACGGGCGCTGTCGGTGAAGTTATGAACAAATATGCGTTTTCTGGTGCAAATCACAGAATCACAGAATACTACAGTGCAGAGCAGGCCCTTCAGCCCATCAAGTCTGCACCGCCGCATGGAAGGCCCTGACCTGCCTCCCTAATCCCACTTGCCAGCACTTAGCCCAATAGAAAGCATCAGTGAGGTTGATGTTGAACCGGGCAACGCCCTAGTAACTCCAGGTGATGGTTCACCTTCACGTTGATGTCTGGGAGAATCAAACTAAGTTGGGTATCAAGTTAACGACCCATGATCATCTCAGCGGGGGACACCCCAGTTATTGCATGCGGTGTATTCCTGTATGAGAATATAAAATGTGCCAGCCTGGTGTCCATCGAGCCTGAAGTCCGTTTCTTTAACCCCGATTATCCGTCTGAATAGACCTCTCTCTGCTAAGTCATTAGAACATAGAACATAGAACAGTACAGCACAGAACAGGCCCTTCGGCCCTCGATGTTGTACTCAAACCCACGTATCCACCCTATACCCGTAACCCAACAACCCCCCACCCCTTAACCTTACTTTTTTGGACACTAAGGGCAATCTGTCATGGCCAATTAACCTAACCCGCACATCTTGGACTGTGGGAGGAAACCGGAGCACCCAGAGGAAACCCACGCACACACGGGGAGGACGTGCAGACGCCGCACAGACAGTGACCCAGCCGGGAACCGAACCTGGGACCCTGGAGCTGTGAAGCATTTATGCTAACCACCATGCTACCGTGCTGCCCCTAAATGGGGCAGTGTGGGCATGCCGAATCCCGTTGCCTTTCATGAAAGCGGTAAATTCTTCAGTCATGTAAGAGGCCCCGTTATCTGTTAAGAGCACCTCCAGGATTCCATGGGTGGGAAAAGAAATGTGCAAACGCTAATTAGTCGCCTGGGAGATGATCATCGCCATCTTGTGGACCTCTCGGAGTGGGTATCCACCAGGACGAGAAAAATCGAACCCAGGAATGGACTGGCCAAATCAGCTTGCACGTGAGGCCATGGGTGCCCTGGCCATTCCAAAGGGTGCAGGGTTGCCGCCGTGGGGGAGCCCTGGTGCTCTCGACAGGTGGAGCACTCTTGAGCCAACATTTTGATATCTGTGCCCAACCCCGGCCAGCAGACATAACATCTCACCAGCATCTTCATTTTGGACACTCTGGGGTGCCCATTGTGAATGTCCTTTAACACGATTGCTTGGTCCTTCGCCGGAGCAACAACCCTCCTGTCCCACAGGAGGATACCGTCTTCTACCGTCAGCATATCATGTGACTTGACAGTATGCAGCTCCAGACAGCCCTGATACTCAAGAAAATACCTTTGTGACATAATGTGAAATATTCAGAACACAAAGTATTAATGCCATATCAGCATGAACCACTAGATGGAGCTGGATGCAGAATTATATAAAGCACTGACTCACAGGCTTCTGGGAGAGAGCTGGAGAGGAGCAGTGAGAGAGTGTACAGTTATAGAGTGTAGAGACTAATGTTAGTAGAGTGTAGATTACTAGGTTACTGTTTACTAAAGGAGTAAGTGGTCGAGCTTTAATAAGTAGCGTAAATAAATGTTAGCTTCGTTAATAATCCTGATAACAAGAATCACAAAGAACCTAATTAAAATAAGAACAATTACAGAGTCTTCTGAAATCCACTCCTCCCTTTGTTAAGGATTTAACGTCAACAGGGAAGGTGACAATATGCCAGCTGATTTGCCTTGCGGCTTCACGATGGATGATATAGACTTCGAAACTCAGTTCGACGGAAATTAAATGGATTTCATCAACCTTCCATCATACTCTGATAGCTCCTTATCCCAAATACAAAGATCTTAGATGTCTGCTACTCTCAGGGAGTGAAAAGCCTCAACACTGGATGTTGTCTAACACAACAGAAGCTGTTCTGAGACCGTTACCTTCGGAAGCACCATATAAGCCATTCTACCAACTGCAAGACAACTATGCATCCAGGGTAATATACAGATATACCTTGCAAATGGGAGAAGAACTTGCCCCCAACCTGTCCCAACTTCAAGTTTACCCGAGAGCCAATCTCATGGCAATTGAACTACTAGAAGCCTTGCAGCTCACCGGGAATCCTTTGTTTTTACAAGACGTCTGCTGCAGCTAAAGCACCAATTCATCCAAGAAACCACAGGCCAGCCATAAATAAGACAAATACATCCAGATTGTAATCACATTGTTTTTCTTCCCTTTACCTGTATTTAATCTTTGTGGACGATAGTGAGTATGACATATTGGGTGGGATTTACCGACCAACCCGGCAAATGTTTTTCGGCGATGGAGGCTGGATTTACCGACCCCGCCGTTATCAATGGGATTTCCTTGTCGCCGGGAAACCCTTGAACTGCCGTGGGATCGGAATATCCTGCTGGCATGAACAGTTGGCTGATTGTGCCCGTAGTGGTTAAACATCCAGGGCAATAATAAACAACAATCTTTATTTTTAAATACATAAAATCCTGCTGCTGGAGTATGAAAATGCAATAATTTTACAATTAAAATCAATGGATAACAATCAAACAAATAAATTCTGTCTGTGCCAACTCCCCCAGTACTGCAACGGGAGTGCCAGCCTAAATTATGAGACCATGGTCTAGATTCTCCGATCGGCGAAATCGCATTCAGCAATTGGTCGGAGAATCCATTTTTATGCTGGGGGCGGCGCCGTTTTTCTGATGCTCCGCCCCCTCAAAAACGGTGCACTCGAGGAGTACGCTGCATGTCATCGGGACGGCCTCAGGACGTCACCTGAGGCCCTCCCCCGATGCTCTGCCCCCGATGGGCTGATTCCCCATGGCTTGGGGCGTGTGTGCTCTCACGTTTCGGGGCCCCCGCGTGGTGCCTGCAGACTGTGTCCAGCAACGCCACAGTCTTAGGGGAGGGGCCTTTCTGCTGGCGGGGGGGAGGGGAGCTTCGGCAGGGGCTCAGGGGGCTTGTGGGGGGTGGTTCAGGGGTGGCGAGGGGAGGGGGGGGTTTACAGGTGGATCATTTTTTGGCAGGCTGGGTCCACACAAGACCGGCGCCATGCTGTACGGTGTGGCCGCCACAGGGCGCCGCCATGCGCATGCGCAGCTACGGACCCGGCCATTCTGCGGCCCTATCCGTAGGTAAAGCCAAGCTTACGTGGCATGGCTTCTAGCCCCCCCCACCGGGCGAATTCCTGGTCGTAAGACCAGATGGACCCTGCGAACATAGCCGCAGAATTGGAGAATCAAGCCCCATGTTTCTTATGTATATGAGCCCACAGTTTGGCAAGAGATTATTGCCTCATGAATACTGAATGCAGATTCTCTTCCAGACAGTTGGTTAACCAGCATAAATCCCCTGCCAGCTGCCCACCGGGTCTCCATTCACATCTCAGCACTTTGAACTATCATCTTTGAAAGGTTCAAGATTGGCTAACACCGAGCAATGGAAATTCAAACTGTCACATCAAATGATCAAAGAAGCAGATCTTCTCTCAGGCTAAACTATCATGGGGAGCAACGCTGCCAAAGAAACGTTCCAGCTGGATAAGGACCATGTTTGGAGCAAGGCTTGTGCTGAATTCCTTTGAAACCTAGACATGTGTACACGTTGGCATGTCTCAAAGAGAGTTCAGAGAGCATTGTGTTGTTGGCAGCTGATGCATTACATTGATCGGAATCCTAACAACTTAGAACACCTAATCTGTTCTGCCCTCCGGTGCTCATTATCTTGGCATGTCTTTATTATTTTCATCAAAGTGAAGGATGTTCCTGCCGGAGAATAAAATTATTTTAGCCTCGGCTGTCAACATCAGGGAAAACTGCCCTCTGTATGGACTTCCAGGTCGAGTACAATTCAAACTGAATGACTAGCCCTGGATGATGAGCAAATCTCCCAATGATATACAGCCTTGACATACAATTCAAGTCTGTGTAAGGAAGCCAAAACCTCATAACTGAGGTTCCTGATTAAACTATCCTCTGGAACACAAACAGGGAATTGTGAAAACATGCCACAATTACACAAATAAAATTGATCTGGATAGAGCCTTGCCCTCTGCTAAAGTTTCCAGAGATTTGCCTCTCCAATTTACTGCTACAGCTGCATTTTCACAGTGGCTTCAGTACTTGGCATGAAAAGTGCATCAACCTAGCTGACCAACCTCTCTGCTAAAGTAAGATCCTTTTGTCCCAGGAACGAATAGACAAACTGCATCTCAGACAGAAGGTCCATTCAGGCATGACCAATTCATGTATTTGTTCCGAGACCCAATAGAACATAGAGTGCAGAAGGAGGCCATTTGGCCCATCGAGTCTGCACCGACCCACTTAAGCCCTCACTTCCATCCCATCCCTACAACCCAATAACCCCTCCTAACCTTTTTGGTCACTAAGGGCAATTTAGCATGGCCAATCCACAGTGCTAATCACTTGTGCTGCCCTAATGATTATATAAAAATTGAGCGATAATCAAATTCAAACCTCTCTGACGTAGCTACAGCCTCTCACCTCCGAATACAATTATAGAATCTTAGAATCATAGAATTTACAGTGCAGAAGGAGGTCGTTTGGTCCATCAAGTCTGCACCGGCCCTTGGAAAGAGTACCCCATTTAAACCCCCACTTCTAACTTGTCCTTGTAACCCAGTAACCCCACCTAACCTTTTTGGACACTAAGGGCAATTTAGCACGGCCAATCCACCTAACCCTGCACATCTTTGGACTGTGGGAGGAAACCGGAGCACCCGGAGGAAACCCACGCACACACGGGGAGGACATGCAGACTCCGCACAGACAGTGACCCAGTCCGGAATCGAACCTGGGACCCTGGAGCTGTGAAGCAGCAGTGCTACCGTGCTGCCCCCTAGGGAGGGCATCGGTTCATTGCGTCCACACCAGCCCTTCTGAAAAGCAAACCAATTAGTTTGCCATTCTTTCTTCATATCCCTACTATTCTTTTCTTCTGTCAGGCTACTTTTGAATCCGTGTCCACCGCCTTTCTCCAGATTTCTTCTTTCTTCTTTCATGGGAAGTGGGCGTTGCTGCCAAGGCCAGCATTTATTGCCCATCCCTAAATATCTTTCAAATAAGTGGCTTGCTAGGCCTCTTCAGAGGGCAGTTAAGAGTTGACCACATTACCATGGGTCTGGAGTCACGTGTAGGCCAGACCAGGTAAGGACGGCAGATTTCCTTTCCTATTGAATCAGGCAGGTTTTTTACGGCAATTGGTGATAGTTGTCACAGTCACTATTACTCAAACTAACTTCATATTCCAGATTTTGTAATTGAATTTATATTCCTCTCGGCACCAAGGTGGTGGGATTCGACCTCACGTGCCCAGAGCATTAGCCTGGACGTCTAGATTGCTAGCCCAGTGACATCACCACAAAGCCTTGAATCCTGACCATTCATCACGTTAAAATATCTCCACACATTGCCGCTGGTTTTGTCAATTATCTTAAATCTGTGCCTTCTGGTCATCAACCCTTGGGCCTTGGAAATAATTTCTCTTTATTTAATAACAATCTTTATTAGTGTCACAAGTAGACTTACATTAACACTGCAATGAAGTTACTGTGAAAATCCCTTAGCCGCCACACCAATGCGCCTGTTCGGGTTCACTGAGGGGTAATTCAGAGTATCAAATTCACCTCAAAAGCACGTCTTCCGGGAGGAAAC